>NW_026899435.1:0-120275 GCF_033153095.1 Gastrolobium bilobum | reverse complement strand
AAGCATTACGAGCAGATACCAGTCAGACCCTGGAGAGGGTCATTGGACGGCAGTCAAGACCATCCTTAAGTACTTAAGAAGAACTAAGGATGTGTTTCTGGTCTATGGTGGGGTTGATGAGCTAACAGTGAAAGGGTTCACTGATGCCAGCTTTCAGAGTGACAAAGATGACTGCAAGTCACAGTCAGGGTTCGTATTCACCTTAAATGGTGGGGCAGTATC
The DNA here is from genome assembly GCF_033153095.1 of Gastrolobium bilobum. Classification (NCBI taxonomy): domain Eukaryota; kingdom Viridiplantae; phylum Streptophyta; class Magnoliopsida; order Fabales; family Fabaceae; genus Gastrolobium; species Gastrolobium bilobum. The sequence continues at coordinate 120,053 of NW_026899435.1, read as the reverse complement.
TTAGAAGAGTTCCAAGCAGGAGACAACAGCAGATTCAACGACAAAAGCTGAATATATAGCTGCTTCAGAAGCGGCTAAGGAGGCCGTGTGGATCAAGAAGTTCATATATGAACTTAGGGTGGTTCCAAGCGTGGATGAGCCCATACAGTTGCTGTGCGACAACACTGGAGCCATTGCGCAGTCAAAGGAACCCAGGTCTCATCAAAGATCTAAGCACGTGCTCCGCAGATATCACCTGATTAGAGAAATTATTGATATAATGGATGTAAAGATGGATTATGTTCCCACAGATGATAACCTGGCTGATTCTCTGACAAAGGCTGTTTCTCAGAGAAAACATGATAGTCATTATGAGGCTTTGGGTATACGACTTAGGTCTGATTGGCTCTAGGCCAAGTGGGAGGTTGTTAGTATTTGGGTGTCCTAGAGACAATCTTATGATTAAATAAGGACATAGATGTAGACCTTTTTAATATTGTCGCAAATAAATAAAAGCACTCTTTATCTTGTTTCATAATTCTGTCTCGATATTAATGTTAATATATTATGAATAACTTGATAAACCCCGTGGAATAAAATAGGTATCTCTTGAGTATCTGTGATGAGATCACAATCATGAGGATTCAAGAATACCGGATATTTATTCCTAATTTTATGTTCCTAGTCTAGAGATACTGAGAATGGGGTCAGTAATCTCGGGTAAGACTAGCACGACTTATCTACTTGTATATGGATACAAGGTATAGACCTCATGTGCTACAGATATGGAGATGTTTTAGCTAAAGTCGTGGGTGGACCTATAAGGGTATAGCTCGCACTGAACAGACCCACAAAGAGACTCTATGGGGAACTCTCACAGAGAGTATCATTAGAGTAGTCTCTTTATATTTGGGTATGTCTTTCCTTAGACCAGAAGTTATTACCTAGACTGTGTTCTAGAAGGCATGTTTTGACTGTATACCTCGTCTGCCTGAAACATGGAGACTCATAGGTATACTGTTGGGCTTGTTCTGAAAGAGCACAGGGCTAGGGTGATAAGCTGAAGGAATTCGTCAAATCTCTGTGAGAGATTAGGTTATCTGTAAACCGGAGAAATCAGGATGACATTTACAAGGACTCAGGAATCTATGCATAGTAAAAGAGATCATGAGATGATCTGCCTTTAGAGTCAGTAAATTGAAGATTCTCTATTTCGAATAAAGCTTACCCTAAACCGCAAGGGTTGATACGTTTCCTTACCCTAGGTTTTATGGGAAGATAACCGAGACGAAAAGAAATACATACGACAACCAAATATGTGTAATAGGATGATTATGTCATTAACCTAACTAGCTCTGGGGCAACAAAGCATTGCTAGTGCTCTGTGTTGTCGTTAGATGGGTTGTGGGCTTATTGGGCCCAAGCCCATTTATGTCAGTGGCTATGTTGGGCCTAATGGGTCACACACTAACACCTTATTGTCATGACTATATAGCATTAAAGGTATTGGGCCTAATAATGGTTGTTAGCCCAAGAAGAAGTTTGGAAGCCCATCAAAAGAAAAAAAGGGCGCATGGTTAGTTAATGGGCTTGGATGGTCCAAGACATTACTAATTAATTTAATTAGTTAAATTAATTATCAAATGTTTAAATTTTGAATTTTGAATTTGAAATTTGAAATTTGAATTTGATATTTGAATTTGAATTTAAAATTTAAATATTTGAACGTTTGAATTCAAATATTTGAATTCGAATTTGAATTGGCTATGAAAAGTTGTTTCATAACAAAAGGATAAGATAAGATCTTGTTGGAACAAATCCCAAATATCAAGAGGAGATCTTTGAGAATCTTCTAGTGAGGATATGAGGCGCTAATTTAGGTATCTGATGATGGTCTTAGGATCAACCAAATGAGCTTCAGTCAGATTTGGTTTGTTGAGAGAATAAGTGAGACAGTTGGTTCAAGTTTGAATGCAACTGCTCAACGTAGCTGGACTGTTATGAGGCCAAGTCGGGCGCACCATATGGCTGGCCATATGATGGTTGTTGAGTCAGATTCTTGTTGAGATATTCACTTGATATCATGAGGATGTGAGAGGAGGTTGTTGACAAGATTTGAATTTTGCAACAACTCCACTCATCCCCCTAGTGTGCGCTATATATAGGGCCTTATTTGAGTGAAGAAAATCAGATTTTTTTTAACTCATTCTCTCATCTCCTTGTGGGTTCCTTTTGATCTGGTTTTTCTTAAGAGAGTTTTGAAATAACCTAGCCTTTTCAAAGAAAACCATGCGCCACTTTTGTGTCTATTCTTGCTGAATATTCACTCTTCTAAACACCTTGACCTAGCCTCCTCCTTCACACATTGGGCGCATAGCTTGCCTCCATTGGTGTTTTCGTTGGTGGCCTTGAAGAAGAGTTCTTCTGTCTTGACAAAGGGTGGTGTGGATCAACATTAGAGGGCTTGCATCTTCAAGACTCATCTTGATCATCCTCAAGTTTTGGAAAAAAAACAAGGTAACATCCATGCCCTAAAGCATGTTTCGTGATATGGTATGTGTTATTCCGCTCGAAAAATTTTGTTTTTCCCTCTCACATGCCTCGACCTTCAAGGTCAGTTTCTTTCAGACAAATTACGAGACCAGACAGTAGCATCCACGCTGAGGGCGCCACTCCCACGCTTGGGGCGCCAACTTTCTGTTTTCCCACGCTCTGGGCGTGGATCTCACGCTAAGGGCGCGGGGTTCTGGAGGTTTCACACCCTTTTCTTAGAAAATGCATAACTTTGGCTACGTTGCTCCGATTTGAGCGCGGTTTGAACCCACGCGTAGCTAATGAAAAATACTATAACATAGTAGAAGATGGGAATCATAAAAGGAGTTTAGAATTAATTTGATAATTAAAGTGATGAAGACATTTAACGAAGTATTGTCAAGTAGAATGGGAATATAATATTAAGTTTAGTCCCACTATTCCGCGAAGTATATATAGTTATGATCACGCACTTGGTTATTTAAATCCGGCTTGTTTAAAAAGGAAAAATTTATCCGGTTTTCTAATTGAACCAATGTGATTGTAACAGCGCTTAATGCCGTACGCAATGATAACAATCCGGTTCTAGAACGGGGTGTTACATTTTATGTTATCAGAGCAGTTTTGTAGGGAATAACTGTTAGCTATTGTTGAGTATGCTTAGTGTTTGATGCTTTATAGTTGTTCTAGTACTCTGTATGGTTATTGCATTTATGATCACTAAGTGTGGGCCTGATCAACTCACTTCTTTGTGTAACATGTGTAGTGACATGACGAGGCACCGAAACAACCCCGGATCATCAAACACCAATGCTCAGCCAGAACCTGTTTTGGCTGCTCTTGTTAGGCCCAGAAGTAGTCGAGGGGCAACAGGTGGTCAACCTGAACCTGTGACGGCCACTATGGTCGATATGCAAAGGGAATTGGCGGCTAGTCGGCATGCCAATGAAATTTTGATGAAAACTAATGAGGATGCGCGGGCTGCCATGGCCGCAATGATGACCGAGTTGAGGACGTTGAGGGGTCCTAGGCCCGTGAACCGGCAACCCACTCCTCCTCCTCACACTGCCACGCCTTCTCCACCTCTTTTACAAGGAGAGGGTGTAGTGGGTAACAATGAGGGTGAGGGTAGTCACCAATCTGATAGTCATAGCCAACATGTTGAGGTTCGTCACCAATCTGACGGCCTTTCGAAAACACAAACCACCTTCCTTTAAGGGAGGCTATGAACCAATGGCGGCAGCAAAATGGCTCCAGGGAATGGAGAAGATCTTCAGGGTGATGAGATGCCCTGATGCAATGAAGTTGGTCTACTCCGTGTATATGCTGGAAGAGGAAGCTGAGGATTGGTGGACCAATACAGTGCAGCCCTTAGAAGCTGAAGGCCGGGAAATCACCTGGCGGTTGTTCGAGACGTTATTCTTGGACAACTACTTCCCTAGGGAGGCTAGGGAGCAGAAGCAGAACGAGTACAATGATCTAAAGTTAGGGTCGATGTCAATTGACCAATATTTTGCTAAATTCAACGAATTGGTGAAGTACGCCAACTATGGGAGAGCCTTACCTACTCCGGCTGAAATGACCTCTAAATTTCAATGGGGTCTGAATGAGAAAATGTCTCGGAAGATGTCTAATTGTGATATCCGAGAGTTTAGCAAGTTTGTGAACCAATGCCGGAAAGTAGAAGAAGTTTATAATGTGGCAAAGAGCAAGAAGTCTTATGGGACACAAGCGTCAGGTGCTAGTGGAGCAACTGACTCTACTTTAGAAAAGAATAAGAAAATAGATGACAAGAATGGAAAGAAGAAATTGCAAGCGAAGCAATCTGATGATAAATTTAAGAGAAAAGGCAACCAAGGAGAGACAGTTGTGAGTGAATTCCCCCTGTCTAAATGTGACACCTGCGGGAAGACACATAGAGGCACATGTTGGTACGAAACAAAGTCGTGCTTCAAATGTGGCCAACTGGGTCACTTTGCTAATGTATGTCCTACTAGGACTGATCGGATTTCAAATGTACACGCAATTGTTGGATCTTGAGTAGGAGGTCAAGATTATACCTTAGAGCCACATGATGGGGAGGAAACTCTCAGGCAAGTTGAAGGTATGATTTGAAAATTTCTTTCTTGTGAATTGTCCACCCAGTGTAATGATGATAGACATGTTGTTGCATAAAGTGTAATGCATGCATGTGAGTGATGTATTCTTGATGATGCATGCAATGTATGTGAGAGTGAACATTGTGTTGAATTGACAGATTTGACGTTAGTCTGATCAAGTGGAGCGTAGGCCCTATAACCACAAAAGTTAAAGTTAACAAAAGAATTAATGAAATGAAAAGCTAGAATTATGGACCAAACTGTAAACCTCTAGGTTTAGCGTACGGCTAAAAACCATTAGGAGGTGAAGGTATAACAAAGAAAAGTAGTCTGATAACATGCATAGTTATGCCTGATTGTATGTTAATGTATTGAGGCAAAGAATAAAAGACTATTGCATGAGGGTGTGAAAATGATTGTTCTTGTGAGTTTATGTTATATGAAATTGCATTTAAGATGGATGTGAATTATTAGCGAAGAAATTCTCTAAATAGGAGAATAAGTGGATACGAGGCTTTCTTAATGGAATAATTCCTAAGAGTAGTGACTCTTGGAAGCACCTAGATAAAAAAAATTGTTTTTTTTTTTTTTAAAAAAAAGGAGGAATAATTCCTTAAAAAGTAAGTCATGAAGTGAGAGTGAAGATGGTATGGTTAGTGAAAGGGATAATATACCATTGAATGATGAAAACATGTCATCAGTGAAAGGACTGATAAAATCATCAGTGAAAGGACTGGTGTGCCATGTCAGTGAAAGGACTGATATATGCGAAATCAGTGAAAGGACTGATAAAATCATCAGTGAAAGGACCGGTGTGCCATGTGAGTGAAAGGACTAATATGTGAAATCAGTGAAAGGACTGATAAAATCATCGGTGGAAGGACTGATGTACGTGCCAGTGAAAGGATTGGTGCACGATATTAGTGAAATGACTAATATCTAATTAAAAGTTTAGGTAAGGGTTGTATTATCAGTGTAAAGACTGATAGGGTCATCGGTGAAAGGACTGATGGTCTATTACAAATGTAGTGGATATTATCAGTGAGAAGGCTGATGTACTAAAGCACATGTGGACAGTAATATTAGAAAAATGACTAATATTAGATCGAAAACTTAGAAAGGGTTCAAAGTTGTAATGAAAAGACTAGTTCACGAAATAGAAAATTTTGGTGAGATTTATTATAAACAGCCTTGTAATGATAGGACATGAGAAAAAAGAAAGGAAAAGAACCTGGTGTTAATAGACAGGTGAGATAAGAGGTAAGGGGTCTTAATGAATCATTGAGAAAATAGTCTGTAAAAGACTGTGTGTCTAACGAAAGGGTTAGCACACAATATGGAGATTGGTGATGATCTTATGATTGCTTAAAGATGAGGAGTTTGAAAGTAACATTATTAAGATGAGGTAAGACCATGGTAGTTTATGGTTTCGTACCAGACAGAAGGATAGAGACCTTGATAGGGTTAAAATAAATAGGCTTGAGGGAATCAAGTATTACTTATAAGCTCAAAGGTTTGCACCTAGTGGCAAGGTGTGTATAAGTATAGTGGTAAAAACCATTTTGATGGTCGAGATGCAGTGGGAAGGCAGAAGGCCTGACCTGTCCAGTTGGTAACGGGGAGAACGAGTTTCTCTGGCGGTAGCCCGAGTTCAAGAATAGGTACGTTCCTGATTTTGCGGACAAAATCGCTAAAAGGTGGGGTGAATATAATATCCTTAACCTAATTAAATAGTAAATTACAGGTTATTAAGTAAATTAAACATGCTTTAGTGAGTAAAATTAAATGAATTTGAGTCACTTTGGAGGTAAAAAGTGTACTCAGTGAAAATTAAGGGGTATAAATGGGTGTAGGCAAAAGTACCCAAAATATAAAAATGGAAATGGAAATATTCCTAGAAAAATATTCCAGACTTTTGGGTAAAGTTTGGTAATTAATGTAGTTGAATAGATAGATGAACCAATACCCGCTTAATTTCACTTAACCTATGTTAAGTGACTAAGTCACCAAAAAGAGCCCCAAACCCTCCCATTCCCGTCTACGCCAGAAAGACGAAGAAGGAGAAGGAGAAGAAATGGAGAGAGAAGGAGAAAGAGAGGAGGGAGCAATCCTCCACCGATTGGAGTGATTCAAAAGCCTAAACCACTCTAAATCTTCCCCTCTTTCATAATCCTAGCTTAGTTCTTAGTGGGAGCTTTGTGTGGCTTTCATAATCCTAGCTTAGTTCTTAGTGGGGAGCTTTGCGTGGTGAGATATTTCCCCTCAAAAGTTCGGCACTTTGGAGAAATTGAGGTGTTTGAGAGTTTCTACCTCCATGGAAGCTTGAGGTGCCATCAATCCTTGGTTGTGTGACCATTGGTGGTAAGATTCTAACCTTTGAACCATGTTTTCTTGGAAATTTCATGATATAGGGTTTTGAATGAATAGTGTTATGGGTTTTGTGAGAATTTGAGTAAATTGGCTATGTTGTGGTAGAATTGAGACTTAGCACATGTTGAGAAAAGTGCTAAGGATGACATTTAATCGGTGGAAATGAGCCTAGATAGTCATTTGATAATTGTTCACAATATTGGAAAATTCATGCTTGGATTGGTTAGTATTCTAGCATGTTGAACAGTTAGTGAGTTGAATGATTGATTGTGTCCTTGTGATGTCTAGGATTGAGACATTTGGACCGACCGTGAGTGATCAACCGTTTGAGCAAGCTATGGAGCTTGAGTAGCTCATTGGAATTGGTGTTGGTTTTGGAGTAGAGTATTGACTGACTGTGGAACCTGTTGGTGGTGAACAAAGGTTGACTGAAGCATTGAGGTAAGCCTTCGGACCTTGGGTGTAATTCCCTTGACTGTTCTACCAAGCCCTGAAAGGGTAGATGTTGTGATTGTGTATATAAATGCAATAAAATAGTGTAATGCTTTGTTATACGTATGTGTATGCATTTGGTGTGGCATAAGATGGTGTTTCCCTATGTTGGTATGTTGCATGACGATGCGTAAATCATACTTGGTAGTTAGCTGGCCAGTAGGACTATTTGCATCTGAGTTTCCTTAGGACAACCTGAGAGCTCGAGGGATTTCTCCTGGAGATGCATTGCACTTTGCATAGATATGTATTTACTGCATTATTATTGTTATTGCTATTACACTGATATGGAACTGTGGGGTGGAGAGATGCTCCAAGGACCCCTGGTTTACTGGATATATTCGTATATCTCACCCCGTGTTGTGGGGACCCCCTTTCAGGTAAGGAAGCTGCAGGAGCCTCTGATGGCAAGTGGCCTTATTTGCAGTAGATCATGCATGAAGAAAATGATGTTTTGATATTATACATGTTGTTTTGTAGCTCACATGTATAGGATTGTAATTAATAGACAATTGATAGATGTATGTTCTATTTATTGGAATGGACTTAGCCTATGCTCATGCCTTTGGTTATCTCTTTGTTGATGGGAGCCAAGGGAGTGATCATAGCGTTTTGTAAGCTAAGTTCCATGAATTGTAATGAACATGATTTGTAATTGATGAGTACTTTAAGTTTATTATATGTATGCTCATTAAGTATTGGATTGTTGACTGGAAACTAAATTAGGTACCTAGTGCTAAATTGGGAAATGTTGAGAAAACGAAGGCATCCTGTCCGGTTGACCAATTTTCATACCCAATATGATGGAATTGGACATTGATGTCTGTATTGAAGTTGTAGACAATTCACTTAGCTTTCCATAGAGACCAAAATGGTGTAATTTGAGTGAGTGTAGCTCAAGTTATGAGTGGAAAACCATAGGTAGGTTAAATGACCTTGTTTTGGGTCACCCAGCCCTGTGGATGGCGCCTGGGGCAATGATAACAATCCGGTTCTAGAATGAGGTGTTACAACCCATAACTTCAAAGCTTAAAAATATAGTTATTATTTGTACTCTCTCTCAATTTCTACCGAATTTATTGAAGATCTTTTTCAACCATGAAGATACATAATCAAGAGCAAACTTTGAAATCTAATGGAAAACCAATTTCTTGATGATTATTTGAATATATATACTGAATTTTTTTATTTTTTTTGAACTTTAGCACAGATTTAATTATAAGAGTTTAATAATATAAAAAAAGTACAACAAAAGTTAAGTGAACTGACTTTTATTTCTATAATAAAATTATTTCAAACATTTTATATTAGGCTGTTATGTGTAATAAATGTTAGCATAGAATGATTGGCTTGCGAGATTTAGATGGTTATAATTGTAAGAGTTAGTTACTAATTAGTTTCTTGAATAGCCCATGTGCAGGTTAAGCTTTCATGCAATGGTAGTTCTATAAATAGGAGTATATTGTACATGAATGAGAAAACAATGGAATATTTCTGAAGTTCTTAGTTTTCTTGTTAGTTTTTCTTCTGTGATTTAGAGCTTTCCGTGTAGGCTTGTATCATAGGATCATATTTTACTGTGAGTATTTTTATTTATAATATAATTTTTTTTGCCCCCCTCAATATAAAGATTTCTGGATTCGCCACTGCCTATTAAAAATGCACTATTTGTCCTTCATTAAGTTCCTAGTGAGTTTTTCTTTGCAAGGTTCTAAGATCACATATTCATAAGGTATAATAATCCAAAAAGAAGTGTGGTAAAACATGCATATTTTACGAGTGGTGAATGACTACATTAATTAAGTTCTAAGAGTGCAATTAATATGATTTGTGATTAATAACATTTAGCATTCTTATTAACGATGTGATAGAGACAAATGTAACCTTCATTTCCTAGAGTTTTTTATTTTATTTTTTATTTTTTATTTTTTAATTATAATTAGATTTCATACAAAGACATGTTTTATCCATAAAAAAATAATGAGAAAGAAAAATTATAAGTAATTCTTTAAGTGTTAGACTTTTGGAATTGAAAATTTTATCATTGTCTTAATCCTTCTCTTTATATTATTTACAAAAACTTGATGTTAATTTTCATTTATTTCCCCAAAATTTAGTGAACTTTAAATAGTATTGGAATCAGTTAATGAGTTATCGATGCTTTCCGACGTTGGTCACTACACTTCCAAAAATAATTTCATTGGGCTAAGTTCATTGGGGTACATATATTGGGTATTTTTTAATTTTTGGATCACCTATATGAAGCATTAAATTCATGAGGTATGATATTCTTACTATCCATTTTTTTTTACTTCTAATTTACTATCATTCTAGTCACGGTTAGATCTCACTTTTTAGCCAACAATCTCTAAGAAATTTCTCAAAAGAGGAAAAAGAAATATAACTTTTAGTGTATGTCCAGAGTACTTATTATATTAGAATAGTAGTAAGTGAGTAGTAGATACTTACTCTAAATTCATAGCCAAAACATTCAGAAATATCGTTTTATCAAATTTTCAACGTCTTTTTTTGTAAGTATACGAAATGGCACTAAAAACATTTTCATCATTAAAAAAACAATTGCTATTGAAAAAGAAAGAATAATTTTCTCTCTGATTCATACACATTGGGTATTTGTAATCTGACATAAGATTTAAGGAAAGAATAATTAAAGCTTCATGTGTGAGGAAAGTATTTAACGAAATTGGATGAATATAACTTTTCTTTTCAAAAATTAAAGAGGAAGGCAAATAATGTTTAGCAGTTTTGGATTGAAAAAGAAAGCATAATTTTATCTTTGATTTATACACTTTGGATATTTACAATATGAGATAATTAAGTTTTAAGCAAAGAATAATTAAAACTTCTTGTTGGGGAAAGTATTTAGAGAAACTGGAAGAATCTAACTTTTCTTTTCAAAAATTAAAGAATAAGCTAGCTAGGTAAGCAAATAATCTTTAAAGTAGTTTTGGAGGGGGGAAACACTCATTCGAATGTTGAGTACTTTGAGTTAATAAACAGAGATTTTAGAGCTAACAGATTTCATCTGCGGACTAGAGCTAAACGTTGAGTCCTTGAGTTACAAATATTTTGATTTGAGGCTTATGAAATCATCTTTCTTCAACACTTCAAATACCAAGAAAATGGCATAAACCAGGTAGCATCTTAATTCCCTTATAATGTAATTCTTACTTCGTTTATCTGTGTGATTTGCACTTTAAATTCCATACACAACCATAACTATCAACATTTAGTTTGATATATATGAATATATAAAACTTCTTAAAATTAATTTTTTTAATTTGTAAAAACCTTATAATCAAAATATTTTAAATAAACGTTTCATTGAACTTTTTTAAATACTATTTTTATTAAAAATACTTTTAATCTAATTAATTACAATTAAGAAATTTATAATTAAAATTCAATAATTATATCAATGGATTTTCTTTTCAATATTCAGTCAAATATACAGAAAAATAATTTAATTGAATTGTGACATAAATATTATAATAATTTTATATATCAAAATTATATAATTTTTACTTTATTTTGTTATTTATTTTTATTAATAATGAGTCGTATTCTTGTTGGAAAATAATAATTTCATTATGTGAAATTGATAGTAATAATTAATATTTTGACTAATTACCGTTCAGAAAAAAGTTATATTTTATAATTTAGTAATGACATTAATTTTATTGATAAGATTATATTGTATAAACTATTAACTTATCGTGTGGGTTATTTTATGTTTATATTATTAAATTTTCTCTACCTTTAACAACTAATAATTTTTTTTATATGTATTATATTACTACTACTTGAATTTCTTTTTACTCTTCACAACGCTTGCTACTAATTTTTTTTTTTCAATTTCTCGGTTATGTTATTTTGTTTTTAAAAAACATAAAGTTTTTAAATTTTTATTATTTACCAAACATAACATTTTTTTTATTAATTTTCAAGGTATTTTTCCCCCAAACTTCTCTAGGTAATTTGCGTGTGTACGGTTTCTACCATTTTTAATCCTTACGTTTTAAATATAGTTGTCCTTCTTAATTATCCTATTATTTAATGAGTTGACCTTTGCATTGTTACCCTCGATATTAATATCTCATTATATTAGTTTTTTTATAGATTTTAATTATTAAATTAATCTTCAAATATGTAAAAGTTAAAATGATTAATAAATTTGTCCTTTTATATTTTCATTTTCAATTTTCATAAGAATGAATATGCAGTATTTAATATATTTAGATTATTAATCTTGTAAAAAACTTTGAATACACCATTCCAAAAGCTAGCTGATAAAACAAAATCTTCAGAAGAATATACATATAAATTCTGAACAGTCTGCTGATCTCTTGAACATCTTGATTAAGCAGACTTGTAAGAAACATCTGAACATCTTGATTATAATTTTCTTATAAGCAAAATAAATTAATAATTCCGAACATGTATTAATTAAATTATTTATTCTGAAAATTACAAGTAATCTGATCGACATTTAAGTTAAAATTTACATTAAATTATTATATTGCATATAAGAATTCGAAAAGTTTTCTAAACTCCATCGTCGATTTTTTTTATATATTAAAAAAACACTATATTATATATTTTTTCGTAAGATAATTACTTTTCCTAAAATAAAATAAAATTGAACGAAGATTATTGTAGGGTTAATTTAGACTCAAATGATAGTAAATCTTAATTTCTTCAAGTGAGAATCAATCGCTGAGAGATTTTAATAGAGCTTCTGCATGTTTCTCATCTAATTAAACTTGAACTAATTTAATTATCAAAAGTATTTATTTTGAAAAATATTTTAACATAAGAATATTATTTTGCTTTTTTGTAGTTTTATTACAAAAATATTATTTTATTTTAATTTTTTCGAAATAAAAATCTCAACCCAACCTTTGATTTGATTGGATCGATTCAGATTAAAAAACAAATCCAATTTATCCTAATCCAACACAAATTTTCTTACGATTTTTTTTTATTTAGTTCAATTTTAATTTTCTTTTGTTAAGACTGACTATACTCAGCTTGCAATTGTTCTTAACTATATATTTTAAGTTTTAGGGAAGGATATTGTAACAATCTATTAGTGTTATTACTAATCAATTTCACCGTTAGATTGATTATGTTGATCCAACGACGGTTATATTTATTTTCATATTTGTATGGTTATGATTAGGGGTGAAAGTGGGCAGGGCTGGGTCAAGCTTTGCTTCGAAAAGTTCAAGCCTACTCCAAAAAATTTCAAATTTGTCTGGCCCAAACCTAGTATAAGTCTAACTGTTAACCTGACTTGGCCCGTTTATAAAAAGACAAATGACCTGACCTAGCCCATTAGCCTGTTAATTCTTAACTTCCAAACAGAACCATGAATGAATTTTACAAAATACTCAAATTCTGTTGCTAAACCAAATCAACGTCCAAATGAATCATGAATCACAGCAAAATTCATACAATCTGCATTTAAGTCACTTTCAAAAACAAAATGCTCAAACTAAATAACATATATTTCATCAGATCCAATAAACAAATCCATACTATGTAAATTAAAATAATTACATAAATTCAACAAACACATCATGATGCTTGTAGTAAGTATAACCTCTCCCAAAAACCTTTTGATATATTCATATACACAATCTAACATGTTGAGATATTGGTTTCTCCTACATAAGAAATGAAGTCAGATTTTTATTAAAATATAATCGAATATAATTAAGTTATACATAATTGCAATTGATTAAATTTATATCTTTTGTTTTTTTTAAGGCATACTTATTCTATTTTACTTTATTTAAAATAAATAGTACAATATAGGCCGGCCTGTAGGCTTATAGGTCAGGCCTTGTGAAAGTGGGCCTACGGCCTTTTTATTAAACAAGCATTTTCAAGGCTCAAGTCCGGTCTATATTACGAAATATATTAAGTCAGGTCTGGCCTGATGTAGGCCGAGCCGTAGGCCCCTGTAGGTCGGCCCGGCCCAATTTCACCCCTAGTTATGTTTCCTCATATTTAATATTTTATATTTATTTTTACTTTTGTATGGTTATGATTTCACATATTTATTGCTTTCACATTAAATATGGGGAATCATAATTATACAAAGATAGAAATAAATATAATTGTTGGATCAACATATTCGATCTAACGGTGAGATTGATTGGTAGTAATATTGGTAGTAACACTAATTAATTGTTACAATATCTTACCCCTAAAACTTAAAAGCACAAAATTTAAATCAAATAATCAAAATAAGCATCATATCTCCTTACCTGTTAAGCCAACCCCTGAGTTTGAGCTAATTTCTTCAAGTATCATGAATTTGAAGTATTATGTTACTCTACCATCTTTTTTATATAAGTGAATTACATTTTATGGATGTACAAATTATAATTCTTGTGATTGTATTTTTTTGCTTTTGGATATAGTTGGTGATACTTTTATTTCTTTTGTTTTTAAAATTATTTTTATGAGAAAGTAAAGGAGAACACGGATGCTTTTGAAATACTTCAGGATTCGTTCCAAAATCATTTTTCCTTGTACCCAACATTCAGTTGCCTCCAATATTCTGGTTGTTTACATCGGATTCTTATTTGGAGAGGTAAGTTTGTTATTTATTTATTTATTTATTTTTTGGTTGAATATTCATTTATTTTTAAATGTACATTTTTTTCCCTTGCTTTTTCTCTTTGTTTTGTCCTGGAATATTTTTTTCTCGTTGAACAAAAGTATCTTGGAAGTAAAAAGACGCGATGATAACTGTACCTAGAGTGCTTTAAAGTTAGGGTGTAAATGAGTAAAGTCAGTACAAATTTTACCAATAGACTAGATTTATGTAAAATATTTCAAACATAATTTCATTGAATAACCTAGTACAAGTTAAATTTTAAGTTTGACATTTATCGTTTTTAAAAAATACGGCTTGATCTATCAAGCTTATCAAACCTTAAAAAATGACATATTATATATGCTCTATAAATTAGGCTATAATTATTATGTTTCTTTTGTGAGTTTAGGTTGATGCAAAGTTGAAGCAATCCAATTGTTGAAGACACAATCCAAAATATTGACAATTTAATCGTGTTTCTTGAAATCAAAAACAAAATAATTGCAGTTTATCCAAAAATAATAATAATAATAATAATTGCTAGGATGCATAATGCTCAATTATATTTCAAAAAAAAAAAATCAATTCATTAATGTATTACATCATTCCATCCAAGAAAAAGGAAAATCATGATAATCACAAAAGCCAAAAGATAAAGACAAAAAAATGTAACATCCCGGGCGCTGACGAGCGCGGGGAGTGATCGCCGGCGCGAAAGGGCACGGACAAGGAGCGACTCCTGACAGGCTTCCAGCTGGGGGTTACATGCATGAATGAATCGAATCGACACCCGAAAGAGAGGGATTCCAAAAGCTGTGCAGGTATGAGACTGCACAGTTTGGGATAGCTTATAAGAATTAATTGGTACTACCTATACTAACAAGATGCATCTACTTTTCGGTAGCCCGAAACAGAAGAACTTCATAGTTAAGCGTGCTTGACTTGGAGCAAATCTGGGATGGGTGACCTCCTGGAAAGTTTTCTCGGAAAGTCTGCGAGTGAGAAAAAAGCACACCGAAAAGTCTCGTATTAGTATGTGGGGATAGTCATTGATTCTTGAAGCGGTCGGGCGTTACAAGTGGTATCAGAGCAGGGCCTCTCTTCCAGTATGGTGTGATTCGAGGACGAACCAGGCGAAATCTGGTGGGCATGTAACATTGTAACACCCCTTTCTAGAACCGGTTTGTTAACATTACTTTATGATATTAAGCGCAGTTACAATCACATTGGTTCAATTAAAAATCCGGATAAATTTTCATTTTATTTTTAAAACTTACTTGCTTTTCATTTTTAACATCGCCGAGTTTAAAATAACCAATTGCGTGACCATAACCTTATTACCTTGCGGAATAATCAAAACTAAACTTAACATCATATTATTATTTTGTTCAAGTTCAATAATAAACTATCTTCTCTTTTTATTAAGTTGGGAATTCTATACTTTCTTTACAGTTCTCATCTCCCATCATGTTATAGATCTCTCAGTTAGCTTCGTGTGGGTTCAAATCGCGCCCAAATCGGAGGTCTGTAGCCCAAGTTATGCTAATTTTACTAAACTATGTTCATGCTATTTTCGGGATGCGCGCCCGAGCGCTCAAATGAGCGCTCGCGCGCCCAACGTAGTAGGATTTTGCCATCGTCAGGTTTTTCAGCGCGCTTGAGCGCCCAAATCAGCGCTTGAGCGCCAATAGTGAGGGGATTTCATTTATTTTCATGTATATAGCGCGCTTGAGCGCCCATCTCAGCGCTTGAGCGCCCTACTCCTGGGGCAGATTTGATCTCCCTTGTTTTTGGTGAGTTTCTTGGAGAAATTTCAATCCATTTTCAATCTTCAAGTGTCATAACACCTAATTGACAAGAAAAGACCAACCATGGTCACACACCATGTGGCACCTACATTTCATAAGCACTTTACCAATTCATCATACAATTCAAAATGATAAACATAACTACATATTCATCCATCCATCAAGGTCTCAATTACATCCTTGTTCTTACAAATTTCATATACATGCCAAATGACTTAGCTACAAAAAGAACATGATCAAAGCTATTAGCCATATACAACAAGGAATTCACCACCACAATGATCATGCACTAAGTCCTCCAAAATACATCATGTAACGCCTGCCAACTTGCAAGGATCAACGACTGCCCCCACACACTAACACGAGCCTTTTCAGCGTGCTTTGTCCTCACTCGCACACTTCTCGGGAAAACTTCCCAGGAGGTCACCCATCCCAGAATTGCCCCAAGTCAAGCACGCTTAACTATGGAGTGCTTCCGTTCTGGGCTACCGAAAAGTAGATGCATCTTGTTAGTATAGGTAGTACCAATTAATTTTTATAAGCCATTCTCAATTTTACTGTCCCATACCAGCACAGTCTCTGGAATCTCTCTCTTTCGGGTGTTGATTCGATTCATTCATGTACCCCCATCGCTGGAAGCCTGCCAGGAGCCGCTCCTTGTCCATGCCCTTTCGCACCGGCGATCACTCCCCGCCCTCGTCAGCGCCCGGGATGTTACATGCCCACCAGCTTCTGCTTGGTTCGTCCTCGAACCACACCGTACTGGAAGAGAGGCCATGCTCTGATACCACTAGTAACACATGGCCGCTTCAAGAATCAACGACTATCCCCATATACTAACACGAGATTTTTCAGTTTGCTTTTTCCTCACTCGCACACTTCCCTGGAAAACTTCCCAGGAGGTCACCCATCCCGGAATTGCTCCAAGTCAAGCACGCTTAACTATGAAGTTCTTCCGTTCCGGGCTACCGAAAAGTAGATGCATTTTGTTTATCAATCCAACATCTCATCATCATGCAATAAAGAATTAATTGCACTGTGCACTCGGCACACCAGGACTACCCGATAAGTCTCAACCCAAAGCAGTAGCCACATGTAACTTCCAAGAACCACACCTCTTAGGTTACATTTTCCAAAAAGGAAGCCCATGCTACAATTTTTTTCCCAGGCTAGCACACCCTCAAAGGAATATCCATAGGTGGCACTATCACAAATTTCTTGCAATAAATATTTCACTAAGTTTATCCACCTAATCCTTACACACAAGGAACACTGATTAGACTCATCCTGCAAGTCAGCGCACCAGCGATCACTCCCCGCCCTCGTCAGCGCTCAGGATGTTACACATCATATGGCCATGTAAATGACATATATATATATATATATATATATATATATATATATATATATATATATATCTATCTAACAATCCTAATGGACATGCAATCCCAAAATGACAAGCTATCATGTGCCATCTACTCAGGCCTCTTGCCTTGTTCCACATCATCCATGCTAGTACCTGAAATAGCATTCCCCAAACGGTGTGAGATAAAACTCAATAAACCTAGGATTCTTAGAGAGTTCCTCCAACCCCAGAGTTCACTTCCTGCATTAAGGGTTAGTATCCACATGGCATGAACTACATCATATATCCAGAGGCAATAACAGTAATGATTTAATTACAGTATACTCATGCATTCAAATGGCCAAAGAATTAAACAATCAAATCATCACACACGCTTCATTGCATCTTAGTCCTTTCCACTAAGAATACAACCTAGCCCCTAGTGCTTGTCCATTGGCTCTTTCTCCAAAGGTACAACAATATTATATGAATGCAAACATACCATAATACTAACATTACCACTCAATCATCCATTCATTAACCATTACTTCCATAAAAGCAATGGTGGAACAACAAGAGGGATTAACCTCCAAGATCCAAAGGTTTACCTCTTGATGTTTTCCCTCCTTTGGAAGCTTTCTTCTAGCTCACCTATCCACACCAACCTTTCTTGGTATGTCCACTTGGCAATTCCTTCTAATCACCAATACGCCCTATTCAAGAGTGTGAAATCAATCAACATACATCAATGAATACCTTTATATTCATCAACAACATATAAAATTCATGCATTCAAATTCACACCACAATTAAAGCATAAACTTACCAATCTAAATGAGCTACTCAAGCTCCATGGCTCCCTCCAATAGTTGGTCACTCAAGGATGATCTACTTGCCTCAATCCTAGCAATCACGTGGACAAATCAATCATCCAACCAAACCATTGTTTTCAATGCAAGAAAATCCTTAATTTCAAGCATAGATTTCTTCAAATTTCAAAGTATACTAACATGACAAACTAAACTCATTTTTACCGTTTATTTATCATTCCTAACAACATTTCCAAAGGAATTTAGTCTCAATCTTACTCAAACTCATAAAACCCACAAAATTACTATCCATCGTCTTCAACCTCATGCAACCTCCATGGAAACAAGGTTTGAGAAGTGAAAACTTACCCCAAAAGATCACAACCAATGAATGGTGGTCTCCTAAGCTCCCATGGATGAAAATGTCCCCAAACACCCCAAATCATCAAGTGGGTCGAAATCTTTGGAGGGAGATATCTCACTCCACAATGTTTCCAACTCACAACTAAGCTAGGATTTCAAATGAGGGAAGGATTCTCTACATTTTTGGCTTTGGAATGGATGGATTTGGTGGAGAATCAAGGGAGTTAGGGTTTAGGGCTTCAAAGTTAGTTCTCTCCTCCTCCCTCTCTGATTTGCTCGATGAAGAAGGAGGAAAATTGAAGGAAGTGAGCTAATTTTCCAACTTACATATGTTAAGTTATTTTAACAGGGTATAAGCTTATCTATCTATTTAAATCCGTTCACTTCCAAACTTTACCCAAAAGTCTGGAATATTTTTCTATGAATATTTTTACTTTTACTTTTATATTTTGGATACTTTTTTACTCCTTAATTTTTACTGACTGAACTTTTTACCTCAAAAGTGACATTAATTAATTTACTCAGGTATTTTACCTAATTTAACCCAATAATGCATGATTAATTATTTAATCACATGCAATTTATTAAATACTTGGGTTAGGGATATTACAAACATCCTAGGCACAGACGAGGGCGGGGAGTGATCGTCGGTGCGAAGGGGCACGGACAAGGAGCGGCTCCTGACAGGCTTCCAGCGGGGGGTTATGTAACACCCTGGTTTGTTAACATATCATCGTATTAAGCCACGTTTAATTTAAAATGCGGAATATCTTTTTCTTTCATTCACTTATGACGTCATTACCATTACCAAGTTGGATTACTTAATTCATTTCCAAAACATTGCCTGTATGTAAATTGCAATTAGACAGCTAACTGAAATACCTCAATATATAAATAATAGTGAGTATCTAAAATCAAGGAACTACAACACGTAGCCCGGACATAATCCTGATACATTATTACAACTCAAATCTAAACTAAGACATGGTCAATCAATGTGGCATGGACAATCCCCATGCTCACCAAATAAGGCAACAAGGCCAAACATAGTTTTAACAACCACAACATAATAATAAAGCAGAATGAAGCTAATGGCATAACAACAACAGACATAATCCAGATTTCATCATAAGCAGCATAACAACATAAAAATCAGCTAAGCTCCGGCCTCCTGCCGCTAGAGGTCTCAACCCCCGCATTACCTGAACCTGAAATATGTGCCCCAAACGTGGGGTGAGATCTCTAAATAGAAATCACAGTAAGACAAGGGGTCCTCAAGGATCTTCCACCCCAAGCTCACTTACATGTGCAATATAAGTTCAAAAGCAGTAATTCAATATCAGTTCCAAAACCAGTGCAATGCAGAAGATAATCATGTCATGTGCGTTATAACTATTCTACTGATCAGAGGAGTAGGGGTGTTCGCGGTCTGGAGTGGATCGGTTTTGGAAGCAAAAATCATCTGATCCAATCCCTTTAATTTGATCATATAATCATCCATTCAGTTTGATTTTTTTTTCAAATCCGATCCGATCCAATCCAATTTTTTTCAGTTTGGATTGGATCGATTTTCGGTTTTTTGAAAATCTTAAAATTTATTTCATTATTATTGTGCAAATAACATCTTTTGTATATATTGGCTTTGTAAAAAAAAAAAAAATTGAAATACAAAAGCATTAGTAAACTATAATATAGTTTTTTTTTTTTGAAATGAGATACGAAGCTCTACAAAGTTAAAATTTTGTTAATGAGATGGACTAGATTTTTTCTTGGGTTTAGTTGATGGGTTAATAGGTATTGGGTTTAGAAATTTTTAGGCTCTGATTAGGGAAAGACCCAAATAGATAGAGGGGAATTAATATATTGGATCGGGTTGGATTGCATCAGTTTTCATCAACCCATCCAAAAATTGATCCAATCCAATTAAAATTTGCGGTTTTTTTACGATTTTTGGTTTTTTGGTTTTCGGTTTTTGGTTTTTCGGTTCAGTCACTGCTGTTTGAATCAGTTTGGATCGGTTGATGAACACCCCTACAGAGAAGTGCAGGAATACGTCTATTGCCCACACAGTACACAACCATGGCTTCCTGGCTAGGCGAAACACCACATACATATCATAAGCATTTTGCACTTAACAGCTCCATAGCATTTCAATAAAACAGTACATGAAAACACATCATGCATATAAACCATCCCCCCAAGGGACATGGTGGAACAAACAATGGCTAAACCGAGGACACGAAAGCTTACCTTGCAAGCTAACAATCCAACCCAAAAGTCCAACCAAGCTCAAAGCCCAAACACAGCAGAATCACAATCTGTTTTGGACCAGAATAACATTAATATTCAAACTCTACAAGCAAACGACATAAAGACAACGCCTTTCCTTACGTTTCATGTATTAAGGCTTCTCACAAAGCCACAAGCCCTTAATCACTTGATTCTGACTTAGATTAATCATTACAGAAGTCTCACTTCATCAATCTGGGGTCCACAAACCCAAAACATCCTTCTGTATGAACAGTGCAACTACTATTTTTTGAAAACCCAGAATATCCGGATATATGTCGAGGGCATATCCGGATATCACAGAGCCCATATCCGGATATCAATATTCAGATATTTCGCGACAGAATGCAGTTTTTGCATTTCGCGAGATATCACTTCCAAAGTTCCATTGTTAACACTTCTAAACGTTAAAGCATGCATTTTTACTCTCTTTTAAGTTCATATACTGATTGATTACTTGTTTAACCCATTAACATGCCAAGACTCAACCTTTAAACCACTAAAACTCAAGATCAAGGTAGGGAACATACCCAAAGCCTCAAAACAGAAGCTTGAAGTGCTCTTGGAGCTCTCCCTTCAGCCCCAAAGATTCTGACTTGCAAGTGTACGAAAATGGCACACCAAGGAGGGTTCTTTCCCTTCAGAGATCACACCTTGAAGCACAAAATGCCATGACAATGGCTCCCTCAACCCACACAACAAAGTCAGCTCCAAGACTCTTGAAAAACAGAACCTCAAACTCAAAAGAGAGGCCTCCCACTCATTCCCTATGATCCCTCTCACTCACACAAGGTATTTTGGTGAAGAGAAATGGAAGAAAAATGGTTTCTTTAGAGGAGGAAGCTATGGAGAATGGTAGAGAAAGAGGCTGCACTCACAAGCTCAGAATTTCCTACGTAGAAGGCACAACATCTGACCTAAAAGTGTGTGCCTTGCCCTTATATAGCCTCATTAAATTTTAAACACACTTTAGCACTAAATGCTACGCTTAGCAATTTAATCCCAAAATAAGGATTCTGAACCTACTCATTTTTCTAAGATTTATCGTATTTTTATTTTATTTTTCGCAGCACCTTTCCGGTACGCGCTTTTCCATAGCCAGTATCAGTTCTGGCATCAGTTCTCATTATTTTAACTTGAAACTTGAAATCACAGTCCTATATATTATTCTAGGAATATTCATGCACTTATTATAATTTTCTGGGATACTTCATCGATACGCATTTATACCGAGTAGGAGAACCGGTATCTGTACTTTTCGTCTAAAAAGTGACTTTCATCATTATCAATTACTTACCATAATTATTAAGCCTTATCATAATTATTAGGGTCAATTATGGAATTATTTTCTAATTTCACATAATTAATTAATTAACTTCCTTAATTAACGGTGCAGGTTCTTACATTCATCCCACCTTTTTAGGATTTTGTCCTCAAAATCAGAAACATACCTTTCTCGGAAGTCGGGATACTACCGAAGAAGCTCGTCCTCTCGCTCCCAAGTACACTCCTCAGGAGTTCTTCCAGTCGATTGCACTTTGACCATCGGAATGATCTTGCTCCTCAACTTCTTCTCGCCACGATCGAGAATCTTGAGTGGTCCGACGGAAGTTTTCAAGTTCTCCCGAACTTCCACATCATCCGGTTGCACCACGTGCGAAGGATCTGCTACGTACTTCCGAAGCTGAGACACGTGAAACACGTCGTGGATGTTGGTCAAATTCGGAGGTAAGGCAAGCCGGTAGACAACAGGTCCTACTCTACCAAGGATCTGGTATGGCCCAATGAATCTCGGGCTAAGCTTCCTTACTCCGAGTGCTCGACCAACACCGGTGACAGGTGAAAGTCTCACAAACACGTGCTCACCCTCACTGAACTCCAGTGGACGATGCTTGACATCGTAGTAACTCTTCTGGCGATTCTGCGCCCGCTTCAGCTTCTCTCTGATCATCTGGATCTGCTGGGTAGTATCTTGGACAAAAAGTCCAAGCCAAACAACTCCTTATCTCCAACCTCAGACCAGCAGGTAGGAGTCTGACACCTCCTACCATACAACGCCTCGTAGGGTGCCATGTCCAGGCTAGCATGGAAACTGTTATTGTACAAAAACTCCACCAACGAAAGGTACCTATCCTATGCTGAACCCTGCTCCAAAGTGCAAGCCCTCAACATGTCCTCCAACGCCTGGATGGTCCGCTCAGTCTGTCCGTCAGTCTGAGGGCGATAGGCGGTAATCAATCTCAATTGAGTACCAATATCTCCCTGCAGCACCTCCTAGAACCGAGATGTGAACTTCATGTCCCTATCACTGATGATACTCACAGGCACCCCATGAAGCCTCACAATCTCACAAACATATAGTTTGGCCAACTGCTCAGTAGTGAAGGTCACCTTCACTGAAAGAAAATGGGCAGACTTCGTCAGTCTGTCCACAATGACCCAGATAGAGTCGCAGCCAACCTGAGTCTTCAGAAAACCCACCACGAAGTCCATGGAAATGCTCTCCTATTTCCATTCCGGAATCTCTAGAGGATGAAGCTTACCAGACGGTTTCTGGCGTTCTATCTTCACCTTCTGACAAACAAACATTTGGACATGAAAACAACATTGTCCCTCTTTAAACCAAGACACACCGTCCTGGTCCTTCACAAAGTCCAGGAACTCTTTCTGCACTTGTGCCTATTGAATCTTCTCCAAAAGCTCATTCTTGACTCTTACAGTCTCCATCTCGAGAAGTGCACCCCCAAACATGGAATTCACCGTCAAAACTCGAAACCTCACGAAGACAACAAAACGTCGTTCGATTCTCTGGGATCACCTATCATTTCTCAAAAGAGGTGGCCTGACCCCAGATACTCAAATCCACACAAACTAGAGCGAGTTTGGTCTTATTCCATTACTCTAGCCTCAACAAGACTTACAATTTATAATCAACATCCTCAACATAAATTCATATTCCTTTTACAGTACGAAATCATAATCATGTTCATTTCAACCAATACATGTTATTTAACATATTCATT
The DNA here is from genome assembly GCF_033153095.1 of Gastrolobium bilobum. Taxonomy (NCBI): domain Eukaryota; kingdom Viridiplantae; phylum Streptophyta; class Magnoliopsida; order Fabales; family Fabaceae; genus Gastrolobium; species Gastrolobium bilobum. The sequence continues at coordinate 96,313 of NW_026899435.1, read as the reverse complement.
CACATAATAATGTACCTTAGTTCGCGTACACCTGAAAAATTTTCAGTTTCAATAACATAATAAATCAAAACTCAATGCAACAATATACCTCAATCTCCATGGTATCTGCAAAATCGAGAGTCAATTAAAGGTGAAATAACATTGCTACATTACCATAATTTATCGTACTTATTTCATGCTTTACACTACTCCAGGTGTCAACATGCCAACTACTTATAAAACATATTAATAATCAACATAAGAACCTAGAGTCATGGAGACCACTTAACCCACAAACTACTTGTAACATGCACAAAACTCGCATATACAAGATCGCGCGTGGCCTTGCCACAAAGTTCAAGTGTTACTCACTTAAATTCCCTGAAGAGAAATTCACATTCTCAAACAAGGCACCATCACGATTAAGTGATGGCGTAAGGCATCTTTCCTTTAAACAAAAAAGGCCGGTGCTCCCCAGGGAGACACGCCCGGTCGAAGGAAGTCTTTCGCCGAAAGATCTTCAATGAGCTTCTTCAGCTCCGCCAACTCAGGTGGCGACATCCGATATGGAGCTAATGAGATAGACCCCACACCAGGCAACAAATCTATTGAGAACTCTATCTCCCGCTGTGACGGAAACTCGGAATCTCCTCAGGAACACCTCCAGAAGTTCCCCCACCACAGGAATGCCAATGATATCCTCTTGTGTCCCACTCACCAAACCTCCCAACATGACATAACCAAATGTCCTGCTCACAAGGCTCTCCTAGATTGCAACACAGAAATAAAAGGCGAGGAACTGGCTGTGGAATCATTTCCAGATTAGCCATCGGCAATCCAATCAGATCTATCGATTAGTCACGGCCATCCCACTGAAACACGACATCTCGATGTGCAGTGGTAGAATCACACTTTTCTCCGGTGGCGGTGGTCACCTGCAACGGTGGAGAAAGCACAGACATGGGCAACTCAAGTCTCACAGCAATCGGGGTTGCAATAAGGAATGCGTAGCCCCGGAGTCAAACAATACATCAACAAAAGATCCACCAAAGGAAACAGTACCTCTGACAAGGTTCAGAGCTCGGTTCGACTGCTGCCGATCCAAAGTGTACACGCGTCCGGTAGCAGATGGCACAACGGGTGGCGCTGTAGCGGTCAAAGGAACCATCTGTAACGGAACTTCCTGAATCGCTGCCGCTCTCGCTGTCAACGACAAACACTCTCTAGCATAGTGGCCCTCCTTGCCACACTGGAAACATATAGTCTGACTGGTAGCACACGGCCCCAGATGAACCTTCCCACATCCCGTGCATCTGAGAGTAGGAGGTCTCGCTGTACTCCCCTGAGTTGTAGTCCTCTTGAATTGATTTGGCGCTTGCCTAGCCGCCAACTGCTTCCCGTTTCCCTTTCCAGCAAACTTCTTGTGTTTCCAGGAAGTGGAACTACTCGTTCCTTTCGTCTCAGCAATCTTGGCCCTCTTGGCCTTACTCGTGACACAGACATCCTCGATGTCCCGACACTGCTGCACTAATGTCCCAAAGTTTCTCGAAGCCGCTCCAGCAAGAGTAACAACTATCTCTTCGCTAAGTCCCCTACGGAACTTAGCAGCCAAAAAGGTCGGAGTAGGCATAGCCATCCGAAAGTGTGCAAATTTCACCAGCTCATTAAACTTTATCAGGTACTCGTCAACAGACAACGAGCCCTGCACCAACCTGTCGAACTCCCCCTGCTTCCTCTCCTGCGCATCATAAGGGAAGTACCGACCCATAAAGCAATCCTCGAAGAATGGCCATGTCATAACATGACCCTGCATCTCAAAAGCATGAGAGGTGTTCATCCACCACTCATGGGCATCGCCCTCCAGCATATACGTGGTGAACATCAACTTCTGCGGATCAGTACACTGTATGACCCAGAAGATCTTGTCAAGCGCCTGAAGCCATTTCGCCGCAGCAATTGGGTCATAAGACCCATCAAAAGAAGGTGGCTTATGCTTGCGGAAAGCATTAAGCAGGCGATCAATCACATCACGGTCTTCAGCAGGCTCCACATAGGGTTCCATCACCCCAGTGAGTTGACCAGTGCCCTCAACATGGCTCTGGCTCTCGTCTTGCAGACTAGGTAGAGGTGGAGGTGGTGATGGTGGCGGAGGGAACTGACCAACAGCAGGACCAGCCCTCATCTCCTCCAACATGACCCTCATCATAGTCATGTTCGCCAGGCAGTTCGCCTCCAGTACATCCTCAGTGGCTTTCCTGTTCGCCTCTCTGATGGTGTCCAGCATAGCCTGGTTTTCCATTCTCATGGCCTCCTGGTCGGCTTGTCGAGCCGCCTGCATCTCAGCCAATGCAGCCAGGACAGGATCAGGTTGATCCCCGCTAGTGTCTCGGTTCCTTCGAGGTAGTACCATGACTCTGCACAAGTTATACAAGGAATGAGTTGATCATGCCCATGCAATTTGGTCACATATGCATCATCATAGCAAAACCCAATAGAGAGAACACACAGACACGACTCACAACAAAGCATCCTAAGTTATTGCAATACATACAGGCTTTTCCCTAGAAAGTGCTCTGATACCATAAAATTTAATACCCCGTGTATACCCGGTTTATTAACATGTCATCGTATTAAGCCACGTTTAATTTAAAATGCGGAATATCTTTTTCTTTAATTCAATTATGACGTCATTACCATTACCAAGTTGGATTACTTAATTCATCTCCAAAACATTCCTTGTATGTAAATTGCAATTAGACAGCTAACTGAAATACCTCAATATATAAATAATAGTGAGTATCTAAAATCACGGAACTACAACACGTAACCCGGACATAATCCTGATACATTATTACAACTCAAATCTAAACTAAGACATGGTCAATCAATGTGGCATGGACAATCGCCATGCTCACCAAATAAGGCAACAAGGCCAAACATAGTCTCAACAACCGCAACATAATAATAAAGCAGAATGAAGCTAATGGCATAACAGCAACTGACATATTCCAGCATTCAACATAAGCAGCATAACAACATAAAAATCAGCTAAGCTCCGGCCTCCTGCCGCTAGAGGTCTCAACCCCCGCATTACCTGAACCTGAAATATGTACCCCAAACGTGGGGTGAGATCTCTAAACAGAAATCTCAGTAAGACAAGGGGTCCTCAAGGATCTTCCACCCCAAGCTCACTTACATGTGCAATATAAGTTCAAAAGAAGTAATTCAATATCAGTTCCAAAACCAGTGCAATGCAGAAGATAATCATGTCACATGTGTTATAACTATTCTACTGATTAGAGAAGTGCAGGAATACGTCTATTACCCACACAGTACACGCCCATGCCGTACCCGCCCATGCCGTACCCGCCCCCAAGACCTCCACATGGCTTCCTGGCTAGGCGAAATACCACATACATATCATAAGCATTTTGCACTTAACAACTCCATAACATTTCAATAAAACAGTACATGAAAACACATCATGCATATAAACCATCCCCCCAAGGGACATGGGGGAACAAGCAATGGCTAAACCGAGGACACGAAAGCTTACCTTGCAAGCTAACAATCCAAGCCAAGAGTCCAACCAAGCTCAAAGCCCAAACGCAGCAGAATCACAATCTGTTGTGGACCAGAATAACATTAATATTCAAACTCTACAAGCAAACGACATAAAGACAACGTCTTTCCTTACGTTTCATGTCTTTAGGCTTCTCACAAAGCCACAAGCCCTTAATCACTCGATTCTGACTTAGATTAATCATTACAGAAGTCCCACTTCATCAATCTAGGGTCCACAAACCCAAAACAGCTCTGTATGAACAGTTCAACTACTGTTTTTCGAAAACCCATAATATCCGGATATATGTCGGGGGCATATCCGGATATGCATATCCGGATATCACAGAGACCATATCCGGATATCAATATCCAGATATCAATATTGGGATATTTCGCGACAAAATGCAATTTTTGCATTTCGCGAGATATCACTTCCAAGGTTCCATTTTTAACACTTCTAAACGTTAAAGCATGCATTTTTACTCTCTTTTAAGTTCATATACTGATTGGTTACTTGTTTAACCCATTAACATGTCAAGACTCAACCTTTAAACCACTAAAACTCAAGATCAAGGTAGGGAACATACCGAAAGCCTCAAAACAGAAGCTTGAAGTGCTCTTGGAGCTCTCCCTTCAGCCCCAAAGGTTCTGACTTGCAAGTGTACGAAAATGGCACACCAAGGAGGGTTCTTTCTCTTCAAAGGTCACACCTTGAAACACAAAATTCCATGACAATGGCTTCTTCAACCCACATAAAAAAGTCAGCTCCAAGACTCTTGAAATACAGAACCTAAAACTCTGAAGAAAGGCCTCCCACTCATTCCCTATTATCCCTCTTACTCACACAAGGTATTTCGGTGAAGAGAAATGGAAGAAATGTTGTTTGTTTGGAGGAGGAAGCTATGGAGAATGGTAGAGAAGGAGGCTGCACTCACAAGCTCAGAATTTCCTAAGTAGAAGGCACAAAATCTGACCTAAAAGTGTGTGTCATGCCCTTATATAGCCTCATTAAATTTTAAACACACTGTATTAGCACTAAATGCTACGCTTAACAATTTAATCCCAAACTAAGGATTCTGAACCTACTCATTTTTCTAAGATTTATCATATTTTTATTTTATTTTTCGCAGCACTTTTTCGGTACGCGCTTTTCCATAGCCAGTATCAGTTCTGGCACCAGTTCTCATTATTTTGACTTGAAACTTGAAATAAAAGTCCTATATATTATTCTAGGAATATTCATGCACTTATTGTAATTTTTTGGGATACTTCATCGGTACGCATTTATACCGAGTGGCAGAACCGGTATCTGCACTTTTCGTCCGAAAAACGATTTTCAGCATTATTAATTACTTACCATAATTAATTAAGTCTCATAATAATTATTAGGGTCAATTATGGAATTAGTTCCTAATTTCACATAATTAATTAATTAACTTTCTTAATTAACGGCGCGGGTTCTTACAGGTTACATGCATGAATGATGAGATCCACACCCGAAAGAGAGGGATTTCAAAGGCTGTGCAGGTATGAGACTGCACAGTGTGGGATAACTTATAAGAATTAATTGGTACTACCAATACTAACAAGATGCATCTACTTTTCGATAACCCGGAACGGAAGAACTCCATAGCTAAGCGTGCTTGACTTGGAGCAATTCTGGGATGAGTGACCTCCTGGGAAGTTTCCCGGAAAGTGTGAGAGTGAGGAAAAAGCACACTGAAAAGTCTCGTGTTAGTATGTGGAGATAGTCATTGATTCTTGAAGCGGTCGGGCGTTACAAAAAATGTTCACAAAAACCAATCAAACTTCATTAAGAGATCCAAATTGCTGACTTTTTTGCTTTTTCCATAACTCAGAAGGATAAATTTTCAAAAAAAGAAAACATTTCATCAAAGTTTAGATTGCACGTAACTAGAATCTCATTCAAAAAAGAGGCAATAGAAAATTTGGAAGAGATGGAGAGTTGAAAAGGGGGCAAGAGAGTAGCGAAATTTGATGGGGAAGTGAAAAGCAAGAGTAGTAGCAGCGAAGGAATTTAGTGTTAAAAAGAGATGTGTTTGTCAAATGAGAAGAGGGAAGATTACACTTGAAATGAGTCAAAAAAAATTAGGTTAGAGGAAGGGTAAAAGTCTAGGTGGAGGGTAAGAAAAATTTAAAAAATAATAAAATATTATTTTATTAAAAAATACAAATATGGTCTTGAGACTAAGAGGCCCTACATTTTAAAATAGGATTGTATTGTTTTAAAAAGGGTTGACCAAATTAGACCAAAATAAAGTCAAGTTGTAGGCTCTTAACAAGTCACCTGTCTCATTTATATTCTTATTTAAATCAAACATTTGTTTTTCTTTCATTCTCTGTTGAGATATTTTTTTGGTTTGATTTAAGGTATATTTTGGTTCTTGTGATTGTGTTTTAAGTAAACTTTAGTCTCTACAATATATATATTTTTTATATAATTTTATAAATTTATATAATTAATGTTTTGGTTACTTAGAATTGATACCTTAATAGCTAAAAATAGAAGAATTTCTTCATAAAAATAAAGATAATTTTTATTATAAACAAAAAATGATAAGGATTAGAATTCGAATAACTAAAAAATATAGAGAGTAATATACAAAGATAGGAACTTAAATCTAAATAAAAAAAATTTAAAGACTAAAACGTATAGAAAAATATTTTCATAACTTAAACTTAATGAAAACCGCATGAAAGTGAAATTTACTTTAAACCAAATAGTTTTTAAGAAGTACTAGTAATACTAACCTTAATTCCAAGAACTGATTTTTTTTTAATTAAAAAACTCATTTGTGAGAAATGAGGCCATGATAGCCAATATTTTTAACGTATTGCTAAACTGTGTATTGAGCAAACCCTTAAACATAAAAACTTCAAAATTTTGGCCCTTAAATAATTTTTTCAAATTTACAAAAAAAAATAAAAATAATAATAATAATAATAATTTTTTCAAAGGAATGCAATCCAATTATTTCAAGTGAAGTATTTAGATTCTTATGGGATGTATATTCTACATTAGTATGTATCCTAAAATTTAATTGCTCTTACATTGCAAGTTATAGATATCCAGGCATAGAACTGGCGAGTGGCAACAAAACTCTGATGAATTATTTTAGTCCTTCTTCAAGTTCTTTACAATTTGTTCTGTGCATGACAGGGTGTACTGTAGAAGTTCACATTTTGTATTCTTGCCATTATCTGAGAAGAGGGTGAGCCATTTATTTCAAACTTCCTCTTACTTTATTTTTTTGGGATTTGGATCTTTCTCGTGTAGAAAAGTAGTCATGTTATTTGATCACAACCATTCATTTAAAAATCATACACTTTTCTCTCTCTTATCTCATCATTAATGAGCAACTGTGATCAAATAACATGACCACATTACGATTTTGAGATCCAAATCCATTTTCAAGTTATTGCCTCTATCTGTTATCCTAGGCTAAACTTGAATCAACCCCTTTGCAGCTGGCCAAAACAAAATAAAGTTTAACAAAAGGAAAAGAAGACAAATTTGCACGTTGTTCAAAACATGAAAGTAGCCACAGTTGCACGTCAAGTTGGTTACTTGATTTCCTACAAGAATATATTGGAGAATCTCAGGAACGAAGTCAAGCTTCTGCAAAACAAAGGAAAGAGGGTGGAAGAAAATCTTACTTGGGATTCTGAAGAATTCCAGACTCAAACTAGCTGGTTGAAAAGAGTTGATGAGATTGTTAAACAGACAAATGCATTCTCGAATTACTATGAAGGCAAAGGTGCTTGCACAAATTTTCTATGGCGTTATCGGGTTGGTAAAGAAGCAAGAAAGATTATACTGAAAATTTCACAACTACATGAATTGGGAAAGTTTGAACAATCTGTGAAACCTCCCAGATCAAGATCAAGGAAAGATACTATAAATGATATTATGGAAGCCCTGAAGGACCCTCTTATCCAAACAGTTGGAGTATGGGGGTTGGGTGGTGAAGGTACAACCTCATTAGCCAAACATGTTGGAGATCAAGCAAAAGAACATGACTTGTTTGATTCAGTGGTTATGATGACTGTAACTGAGAAGCCAAACATAGAAAAAATTCAAGAAGATATTGCAGATGCATTGGGTTTGCAATTTCAAGGGGAAATGAATGTGGAAAGGAGAAACATATTGCGGAGGAGAATAAAGAAAGAGAAAAGAGTTCTTGTCATAGTTGATGATATATGGGGAGAATTGAATCCTCAAGAATTTGATTTGGAGGAATATGGAGTTCCTTTGGGTGATGAACACGAGGGACGCAAATTATTACTAGCATCAGGAAATTTGGGTTTTATAAAAAACACGAGGGGTGCTCTTAAGGTGTTCCAAATAGAAGAGTTACTAGAAGATGAGGCTCTAAGCTTGTTTGTAAAGACGGTGGTTGGAGGTGTTGATCAAGACTTTGAGGCTAGTTCCTTAGTAACTGAAATAGTAAAAAGTTGTGCAGGTTCAGCTCCTTCAATTTTTGCTGTAGCTAAGGCATTGAGAAATAAAGACCTGGGTGTTTGGATGGATGCCTCAAAGAAACTGAAGGATAATGTTCCGCCAATAAAACTATGTTACAATAGTTTAGAAAGTGAAGAACTCAAATCTCTGTTCTTGCTTCTTACTATTCGAGGAAGAAAGCTTATTCACAAGTCTAGCATATATATAGACATGTGGTCAGGGTTATTCAAAAACCTTGATTCATCAGAGACTGCAAGAAATAAGCGTGATTCCTTGATTAGTGAACTTAACGCTTGCGGTCTTGTGGTTCAAGATAAAATGGAATGGGTTAAAGTAGATGACTTGATATGGGAAAGTGCTTATTTAATAGCTCAAAGGGAACTAAAAGTTACAATGATTTCTAAAGAATGGCCACCGGAAGATTGGCTGAAAAGTTCACGCTTTTGCAGCATGATTGTTGCGAGTGGTTTGCATATTCCTGAAAAGTTGCAGTGTCCAGAGTTGCAAGAGATGTTACTAAGTACAGACAATTCCTCAATGCAAATTCCAAATTCCTTTTTTGAGGAGACTAAACATCTGAAAGTTTTAGATGTTGTTGACTTCGATTGTTCAAAGTTGCCAGATAGTTTTGGTTTGTTAAAGAAACTTCAAGCATTATCCATGTACAAATGCAAATTGGGAGATATAACTAGAGTTGGTGAGCTCTCGAATCTTCGAATGCTTGGCCTCCTTGAATGTAGAATCCAACAATTGCCAAGACAAATCGGACAGCTCCGAAAGTTGCTATTCTTGGATTTGAGAGATACATATCTGCAAGTGATTCCACCCAATGTTCTGTCAAACTTGACTAGCTTAGAAGAATTATATTTGAGAAACTCCTTTCATAATTGGGAGGTGGAAAGATCCATCAATGCGAGCTTGAAAGAGCTAACAGACTTGCCTCGCTTGACATATATAGAAGACTTGTATGTTCCTGATGTTACGGCATGGCCAGTGGAGTTGTTCTTTGAAAAACTAAGATCCTACACGATTTTTATTGGGGATAAGTGGGGCCCGACCCATGATGGTGATCATGGATTAAAGTCACTAAAACTCAAGCTTGATAGAAGGTTTCAATCGGAGGATGGAATAAAAAAGATGTTGAAAAATGTTGATGTGTTGTACTTAGATGAATTGAATGGTGTCCATAATGTTCTCAGTGATTTGGAAAGTGACGGGTTTCCCCATCTGCAGTCTCTCTTTATACAAGACAATGATGAAATCAAATACATAGCCATGAATTCAAGTCATCCTCTTGATGCTTTCCCCAACTTGGAGTCATTGTCTCTCAACAATCTAAGCAATTTGGAGCATATTTGCCATGGTCCTCTAACTGAGAAATCTTTATTCAAAATAAGAGTCATCAAAGTACACAAGTGCGATGGGATGACATGTCTCTTCTCAAATTCAATGATAAAAAGCCTTCCTCATCTTTCTGATTTAGAAGTTTCAGAGTGCAAACTCATGGAGGCAATTGTGGTTGTAGAAGGTGCAGATCCAGGATTACGTCATCCTCACATAGAGTTTCCTGAATTACGCTCTCTGACCTTACGAGGACTCCCTGCATTATTCAGTTTCTTTTTTCAGAAAGAAGAGTCTTCTTACAGTGCTAAACCTATACTTTTCAATGAGAAGGTATTCACATATTTCAAATCCATTTGTAGAATTAAAGCATTAAAGATGACTAATATCCATTTGTAGTGTTTTTTTTCCTTCCTTGCTGCAAAAGGAAGATCCTTGATCTTAGAATAGCTAATTCCAAAACAAGAAGATATTTGTATCAAATGACAAATAATTCTCTGAAAGTTGTGGAATATAATTTGCTAGTTATGTTTGTTCATTAACGTAGTACTATATTATTGTGTGTATGCAGGTTTCTTTTCCTAATATGGATACAATGATGATTTTCGGGGCAATTAAATTGAAGAAAATATGGGATAAGGACTATGTTGTTCCAAATTCTTTTTGGAAGTTAAAGGACGTAAGCATCGCGGATTGTGAGGAATTGACATTAATTTTTCCTGCTCCTCTTTCAAGAAATCTTCATAATTTGAAGACGTTGACGGTCAGGAATTGCAGCTCATTGTGGAGAATTTTTGACTTTGCCACTGATGTTGACAGACAATGGATGAGGTTTCAATTGATTGGCTTAAATTTAGTTCAGCTACCAAAGTTGTATACTGTATGTGATAGTATATATGCAATAGAATTTCCTAGAATGGAGAAAGTGCATCTTGAAGACATACTCGACTTTAAGGGATTTTCCTATGGAAGTATTGCATGCCCATCCTTGGAGAATGTGGTTGTGAACCACTGCCCCGAAATATGGAAGTTTCGTTTGGGACTCATAGAAAAGACACAGTTGAAGTCAGTGATGTTAGATTATCAATTGCAAGATAACATTGATACCAATACCAAGGTTGCCTATCTTTTTGAATTTGCGGTTAGTTCTATTTCTCTCTCTCTCAAGAAAACATAACAACATATATAAATATTAAGGGAAAAATATTTTTCCTATAACTTTGTGTCATCTTAGATCCTAATCATTGATTTCAGTCAATTAACGGTTAGGATTTATTGGATTTTATTACGAATTACTAATTAATTAATAAGTTTGACTCAATAAATCCTAACCCTTGATTGACGAAAATCAATATTTAGGATCTAAAATAACACAAAGTTATGTCCTTTGAAAGTACAAATATTCTTCTCAAATATCAAATGCTACGCAACAACTTACGAATAAAAAGATAGAAAAGTTTGTGGAATTTCATTAACTTTTATTATTAATATTCGAAAATCCACAATATATTTGAATGACACAAATAATTGTTATGTTATAAATATATCTTCCAGGGTGATGGATGTTTATAGTCTTGGATGTTATGTTTGAATAATATTCACTATGAGTTGTATGAAATTATTAAACAAAAATTCAAAAATTACACAGGATGACTTATCAATGACTGCAGAGTATAGTATTGTTAGTGATGAGCAGTTTATGAAGGTATGGAACAATCTTCTACCTTCGCAGTTCACCAACCTGATAAAATTTCACATATCACATATCACCCACGAAGACCTGAAAAATTTTCTCGATAGTTTGACGGAGAGTTCAAAGCTGCTTGAATATCTCACCATTGAACACTGTCACGCAATAAAATATTTGTTTTCGGTTCCGATTCTCTGGATAGCGCCGATAAAGGAATTAAAGATAGAATCATGTTATTCTTTACTGCAAGTGTTTCTGGTTACAGCGTTCTCAAAGGAATTTAAGTTCCCAGCGAGCAAGGTGGTGCTCAAGGACCTCCCACGTTTGATGGAGTTCCATACTAAAAGAGACTTTGCATTAGAATTATCAGCCTTGAAAAGTTTGATGATAGAAGATTGTCCAGAGTTGAATGAATTCAAAATTGGGTTTGCAACTATGTATGAAGATTCAATAACTGACGGCAAGTCTTTTTCCCAACTTAATGAACTCAGCTTGGTTAGTTGCCACAAAATTGTTTGTGTCATCTCATCTAACACATTACAAGAGTTAGGGAATTTGAAGAAACTCATTGTGAGTCATTGTACCTCATTGAAAACGGTTTTCAAGATTCAAAGGGAAATACCTCATTCTATGCTCTTGCAGCATCTAAGTGAATTGACTTTAATTGATTTACCCAATTTAGTTAACATCATCAACAAGGAAAGTAGTACCAACCTCTATCAAAACCTTATATTCCTAAGGGTTAAGCAATGCAACTCTCTCAATTGGCTAGCAATATCTCTTATGCTAAAAGAAATGGAAATTTCTGATTGTGAGGCTTTGCAAAAAATTATCATCATGGATAAAGGAGATGAAACGAGAGGGAAATCCTTTCCTGAGTTGAAGTATGTTTCTCTTGAAAATCTAACAAAGCTCTCAACATTTTTTCCACCTACATCTGAATTTCCATCCTTGGAAACATTAAAAGTATCAAATTGTCCTGCGTTGAAGACTTTTGTTGGAGAGTCCCATAAGCTGAAAGATGGCCTAACTACTTCAAGCTGCTTCTTCCCAACTTCTGTAAGTTTCATTTAAAATTCATTTTCAGCTATCTATATGTGTTTTATGGATCAATAGACCTTCTTCACCTTTGATATGACCTTATGGTCTAATCTCACTTTTGTACCAAAGGAAAAGCTTTGACATCCTGGTTATTGCTATGTAATTTAATTTATTCTTTATATAAATGATGGAACTGAATTATCTATATAATGCCACAATTATCATACTCTGCAACACAATTAACTATCACTAATACAATTTGATAGGTATTATAGTTCATGTTATACTTCCTACTTAGTTAGTTGTATAGCCATCTAGCTTGCATCCATTGAACTTACCTTTCGTTCCATGCAGTTGTCATTGGACAAATTGAAGGTACTTCATGTGATAAATCAGGTTGATGTTGAGAATCTCTGGCACTGTAGTTGTCCTTCCAATTCATTCTGTAATTTGGAAAACCTGACTTTGAGTGACAACAATAAATTATTGAAGGTCATATCCTCAAGCATGATCATAAGATACAACAACCTGAAATTGCTGACTGTGAACAGATGTGAATTACTGAAGGAGATTTTTAACCTTAAAGATGACAAACTAGATCATGATATCACAGAAATGCTTCCTCAGCTAAGGGAATTAGCATTGAGTAACCTAAGCGGTTTGACACGTGTCTGGAACAAGGAACCCCAAGTTCCATTCTTCCTAAACTTGGTATCACTTCACATTGTCCATTGTGGTAACCTTAAAAGTCTATTCTCACTCTCTGCTGCTAAAAATCTTGTGCAACTCAAATTACTCAAGTTGTATAATTGTGAGAAAATAGATGAGGTAATATCTGCCGATGAAGATGAAAGAGTGTCGGTCATTTTTCCTGAAGTAGAATGCCTCATACTCAAGGATCTTCCAAACTTAGCAAGTTTTTGTCTGCGTAATGGAACTATTCACTGGCCTAAATTACATACAGTGAGAGTAAGTAATATACCATGTATGGGGACATTTTATGGAGGTCTTATCAACACACCATTGCTGAGAACAATTTATATAACATTTATTAAGAAATGTTGGCATGGAAGTTTGAATGAGACCATATCATACTTGTACAGAATGCAGGTATGCAAACTTTAATTTTTTTATAAAGAAATTGAAAACTTATGATAGTTAGTGATACAACATATCTATTGAACATATATTCTGAATTTAAATTATTAGATGACGCAATAGTTTTCTTTTGACATTATATTAACATTTTTAAATTTAAAAAAATAAAAGTCCTGCTTAATCTTTAGAATTTAGTACTATTCTTTTTGTTCACTTTCTAGCCTTTTGGGATTATGAAAAGTTTTTCATGTCATTGACTGTTGTGAAGGACATTAAAATCAAGTTAAAATTATAAAATTGACGGAATAATAAAGAGCAAAAATTCAAAATGGTTCACCCATGCGTTGGTGCTACTTGTGTAAGCAAAAACAAAATTACAATAAACGCATGGAAGTATTGTTGATTGAATGTTCTGTTCTTTAGGTGCTTTTGTTTGTAAATCTTGTACCAAAATTTTCTTATATATTGCAATGTTTTTCTGTATGTATTGATTAAAAATCAAATGAAAAGCATCAAGTCAAGGAAGAAGGGACTCTGCCATCTTACCTGACGGAAAAAGACAGAGAATGACCAATGAACAAAATCTTATCCAGCTACTGTTATGAGGTGTTTGTTCAAGGTAGCCTCAAGTCTCTAACTTTCCAACATACAAGGGTATTTTTATTTTGCTTAATACTTTAGACATTATTTGTACTAGAAATATGCATCTTAAGCAAGAAGAATTTTTTTTAATCGCACAGTCATATGACAACCATGCTTTATGATACTGAATGTTGGATGATAAAAAGTCAACCAAAGCATAATTGTTACATTGATAAGAGTGATGTGCTAAATGAGTGGCTATACAATAAAAAGTTAAGATTATGAATGAATCTAATTAGTCAAAAAAAATAAAAAAAATTAAGTGGTTTGTATTATTGACGAAAATATGATAGATTCATGTCAAAGATGATTTGGACATGTAAGAAAAAGATTAATAGAAACCTTCGTCAGAAAAATTGATTAGATAACAAATGAATAGAATGTTAAGGAGATGATTTTACAAAAATTGTGGATAACAAACGATGATATCTTTATGCTTTTACAAATGATATGTGTGTATATTATGGTTTGTGTTTTTGAAATTGGTTCACAGCGTCAAACTTATTAATTATTTATAGCAAGGGAGTTTGACATTGTTATTATTTATATTTTCAGGTGGGGAGCTTGACACTATGGTCACACTATATTTATAAGCGGGGAACTTAAGAATGACATGTTATAATTCTATTTAAGTATGCGCCACTTTAATACTTATATTATTTGTTAAAGTTTGGATATTTGAACTATATAGGTTAACTTCAGTTGCGGAGCTGGACTCAAATTTAAGCCCGGGCCAAAAAATCATACGTATATTTTCTTTTTAATTTTAGTTAGTTCACATCATAATATATTTAAATTGGGGAATAATCCGTTTACAAATTTTTTTTATAATTTTTTTGCAAATTATACTATATATTTCGGGAAGTACATAATGTATTTCCAAGAGTACATAGGGTAGTTTGTAAATTAAAAATTTATAAATATAACTCTCTCAATTTAAATTATATTAAATACATAGTACTTGAGCAGTCAGTACCAAGAAGAATTATAATTTTACTAAAAATATTTTTTGTTTTTATACAAGTGGAAATCGAATACATAACCTAATACAACTTATCCAAATCTCTTACCAAAAATATTTTAAGTTTTAGATAGGGCCAAATTACAAATTGTAACTCGGGCCAAATTATAATTTTAACCAGGGCCAAATTATAACTAATTATATAATTATATGTAATAAGAATAATTTGTTAAAATTTAGCCCGGATCAAGGTCACACCTAGTATGTACATGGCTCCGCCACTAGTTAACTTGTTTGAATTGAAAGATTATTTTACGGTTGTGTAGTTTGATTTAAGGGAAAAGTATTTCTTCGGTCATCAGAGATAAAGTTATCTCCAGTGAGCTCAAAACGATATTGTTTTGGAGTTATAAGATTAAAAAAATTATAATGATAAAGACTAATATAACCCTGCAATATATTATAATTATAAAAATACCTTAATTTTCGTCACAAAATGATGTTATTTTAGGCTCACCGGAGATAACTTATTATTTTAATCAACATATTATTTTACTATTATATTTATTTTTTACATATATAAAATGATTTGGGATTTGAGGAGTTCTTACCTTTTGTTGAGATATATATATCATTGAACTCTTGAGATATATAGTGTTCAAGACCTTATAAACTCCACATTAGTTGCACATACAACTAATGTGGGACTATATATCTCAACACATTTATTGTTTGAATTAAATATTAATTGTATATGTTATCAAGTCTCGCTTGTTACAACTTTTATTATTCGCTCACAGTTAATTGCAACTCACCCAAGATTACCAAAGAAAAAAAAAACTGCAATTGACTTCAATCATGATTATATTTTTTTAAAGGTAAAGTCAAAGAATTTGTTTCCACTCCTTCTGTGTGATTAGAGTTGACAAAATGAATTGAACTCAACAAGTCAAGCCGCTGCCCGTCATAATTTGACAGGTTGGTCAACTCGTTAACCTAATACAACCAACGCTACACGTATGGAGTTAAAAAGGATAAGGGTCGAGCTGAATCCGATCAAGCAGCGTATCACCTTTTTATAATAAAAAAAAAAAGAGTTAAATTGTAGATTATTGTTTGCTTCTCTGTTGGTGAATATTAAAAAGTTATACCATTGAAAAGAGAGTTCATTTCGTTGGAGCAATGAAATAAAAATGTAGGGTACAAGGACATTTGTTAAATTTATAGCTCAACGCCATTAGAGGCACACATTATAATATACATCAGAGATTACCTTGATCTGATTATAACTTTTGCTCCCTTTATATTTCATTTGGCTTTCAATTATGTACGACTTCAATAATTTTGCATCCAATAATTATTGAGGAAAATTATAATGAATAAAACTTATAAAAGGACGTTACCCAATCATATATATATATTTTATTTAATTTCTGATTTTCTTCATACTCCGCGGATTGCAACAGTCTTTGGTCATTATCAGGTTGGTATTTTGTTATTTTACTATGGAACAACAACAAATATTAAAATCTTATCTTTTTGTTAGCAATCTATTCTGTTTTACTATTTTATTATTTAACACTATTTTTAATTATTTTGATTATTATTTAAACTCTTTTTAACCATAAAAACATAGTGTCTTGGAAACTTCTCAAATCATTCATAGATTTACTCATTGTTGTCCTCAACAATGAATTGAATTAAAAACATGGAATAATGTAAGCATGCTTAATATAAGACTAGGCAATATATCAATTTATGAATGATCAGACTTAGGTTCAAAATAATAGGATTTTTAGGAACAAATAATTAACTAAGCAGCTTTGAAAGTAAGCAAGTTATAAAATCAAAGTATGAGTTCAGTCAATCAAGCATAAAAATTGAGTTTTAACACATCCCTCACTAGATATATCAAGTCACTCGTCACTTATCTGTCTAAGGGTAAGTGTTTCACTCAAATTTTCACTGTATCAATATTTTCATAAGCTTGATAGTATTCTCACTTTTCACAGTTAATTTACATGCACCAAAGATCAAGAGGTCTTTATTCAGATTGTAATGGGGCTGGGCTGAAGGTAAGATAAATAAGGAAAAACTAGTTAAAACAATGAAATAAAAAAAGATCATGATAAAGTGTAAACACTCAAACAATAATTCTTTTTCTCCTTTCTTTCCTCCTTTTTCTTTTTCAACACTTTTATTTCTTTTTTCGTATTCTTCTTTTTCAACCTCCAATACTTTTCTTTTTTTCATTTTCATTTTCTTTCAACATTTTTATTTACATAGAAACAATAAATATTTTTATTTTTCACCATTTTCCAACCTTTGCTTTTGCTTCATTCACCTAACCTCCTTTTTCACCACTTTGAATTACATGATAAAGTACTCATGTTTACACCTTACCATGAAATTTTTATATTTTTCTTATTTAAGGTAGATGTGTACATGGAGTGGCTAATTAAAATAACAGGTATTAAGAACAGAAAAGGCTTAGGCTCAAAGGGCTAAACAAAGGATATCATAATGGTTGGCTTTTTGGCTAACTAGCTAAAACAATAAAATTCCTCAATCATTTCAAACATGCATGCAAACAACCATTTTAAGGAGGAACAAAGCAAGTTCTGGTAATATTTTCAACAGTGAAATGCACACTGAAAAGAAATTTCTGTTTAGGCTCAAACCTCACGGTTATATGTGTGCAATTCAGTAATATATGCTCTTTCTCAATCACTCATACTGTAATTTTATTATTCTTACTGACTCTTAGACTAACTCAATCAATGCTTATTTCTAAAATAAAACATATTATAAGTCATCACATCATAAATTAATTTTTACTGACTAATTCTTACTTAACATGATTCAATAATTCAGACAGAGAAAAGAAATAAAATAAAATAAAGAGGAATAAGGAAAAGAGTTTTCCCTGTTTTTCTAAAAAAAATTGTGGTTCTACTCATCACAGGGATCATAGTTGTACCAACTGCTACTACTGCTACTATATATATGGTGCGGTGCATCCCTATTCCCAGATTTAGGAATTTGTTGTCCTCAGCAATTAATAAATCAAAAAGAAAGAACTGCACACATCAACTCAACAAAAATATCATCAGATATAGTCAGTAGTAGCAATCATGCTCACAACAGAGTGAGAAAAATAAAATATGTACATCACCAGAGTCATCACTAATCAAAACAGATAAACAAAAGAAAAATAAAACTAAAATGGTCCTAAAAAGAAAATCTGCTGGCATCATAAAATAAATTAAAATAACTAATTTAAAAGCGATAAATTCTTAGGTTTCCTCCTAAGAGCGCTTGTTTAACGTTATTAGCTTGACGTTACATCTTCATTAGTCATGGCGGCTTGTAGCCGAAATTCAAAGATGATGCCATTCCTTTTATTTTAAATATTGCTTTGTCGTAATAGTACTCTCGTGCATATGGGCGAGAAGGTTTGGCCTCAAGAACTCTAATTATAACACCTCGTATTTCTAAAACGTATATTTATATATTAAATGTGGATTAAAGGGGCAGGATTAGTGAAAATCTTGAAATTAAGGTCAAAATACAAAGGAAGGGTAAAACGATAATTAGCCAAACACGTAACCCTAGGAAAATAAAATTGAGTAGGAGGTCTTAGATGATAAAAAAAACTTTGGAAATGGATTCAGAATGAAAAATTGAGTGGTTAGGCAAGTTTCTGAAAATTCGGTGAATAGTATTTTTATCGGATAAAAATATCGCGGTACAGTTGCACTGTAAAGCGTGTCGATTGAATTTTGAGCTCTAGGTTTGAATATAAGTTATAAATGGTACATAGGACTAGGAATATGATTTCTGATGAAAAAAGATGGAAATTAGTGAGTTCGGGGAAGCGTGCCCACGACTCGCATAATAGCTTAAAACTGCGATTTCTCCGAACGATCGAAAAGCTCTGGATTCATCTGATCAAGGGAAATTAAAGTACAATGGTTAATGTTAAAAATTAGAGTTTCTAAATAGTTTATGAAATTGTGAACGTTTAGCGGAATAGGAGAAAAATTCGAATTAGTTTGAAATCGCGTGAGGTGGCGGTGGGACCCACCTCACTTAAGTGGACTTGCCACCTTGGAAAACACAAAATTCTGGTCATTCTCTCTCCTCCCTCCCACACAACCCACGGCCTCCATGAATGGAGAAGGAAGCTTTGCTTCAAATTTTGTTTCACTCATAACTCCCTCTATACTCACTCAAATCAAGTAAAGTTTGTGAGCAAAGTTGTTGGAAATCATCATCCGAACACATCCCACCGATTAGTTTTCCTTGAAACCCTCTCATTTGAGAGAAAATTGCCAAAACCAGCCACGAAAATTGGAGGAAAATGAAGGTTTTTGGAGTTGTTTGTTCAAGTCATTGCTTGGGGATCACTTGGAGGGGTCTTAGGCCAAGCTTGTGAGTATATTTCAACACTTTTTATGGCTTGATTCATGAATCTATATTTTGAAAACCTAGAGCTAAATTGTGTGATTGATGTAGTTAGAGAGCTCAAATGGAAATTGTGTATTAGATAATTGTGACTTAGAATGATGTTTTAGAGTGATAAATGTCATAAAAATTATTGATGAAATTGGGATTTTAACTTAGTAATTTTTTGTTAAGGTTTCATGACTTTGTGATTTTGATTGGTTGAATGATTGTGTAATCGAGTTGTGAAATGGTTGTATGAGTTAATAATAGGATTGTATGATGTGTGAGAATGTTGAATTGGATTGAATAACCCTTGGTGTAAGGCTATGAGCATTTCGGCCATGTAGGGTAATAGGGAAGTTGATGTTGTAAAATTATGTGGTTGATGTGTTGTGTGGTTAAATGGTATTTGGATGGGTTGTATGTTGAGTGAATGCATTGGAAGTTAATGAAAAATAATTGGATTGTGTGTGATGTGCATTTGGACCTAGAGTGAAATAATTGGGGAAAATGATGTTATGATGGTGTAGGATGGAAAATGAGACCTAAAATGGTGTTGTGCTAGCCTTAGGATGCTAAATAAAAATAAAAAGAAAATTTAGGAAAATATTTTGGGATTTAAGCCTATGTTGGCCGAACTTACCATGTGTAGGGGAGGATTTTTGATGTTTTGTAATCTTGGTGGATTTCACCTTGTATTGATGATCCTTGTGTGATCATTGTAGGTTGCCTCCCCGGAATTGAACTCAGAACCGTGAGCTTGGTGGGTTTCCTTTGGTCCCAGACCAAAGGGAATTTGGCATTTCTGTTTGTACCAAGCTCGGGAACGTGTTAAATTGGAGCTGTAAGAAGGAGATTATTCATGTAATCCCTTGGTACTGGAGTTTGATACCTGTGTGTGCTCCACCATGTCCATTGAGGGTAGTGGTTGGAGGTGTATGTGGATAATGTAGTATAACATGTTCATGCATTTTTGTATGTTAGTGGTACATTGGATGTACCGAGTTTCTGGCCAGTAGACAGTTTCCTTCGGGCGTTACGGACTTCCACTGGATAGGTCTCCATAGCGAGTTCCAGTTGACCTGGGGTCGTGGTGTGTCATCCGTAGAGGAGCACACTAGGAAGTCTCGGGTGTATATGGATGGAGGGTGCCTTGGTTGATGTTCTGGGAACACTCCTTGGTTTGAAACCCGTAGGCTATGTGCCGAGGCCACTAGGCTGGACGTTGCGTGGTATTGGCATTGACCATTCCAGCTTCGTCATATTTTGTTTCCCTATGCTGCCCTACTTCACTAAATCCCTTGCTTTATCCCGTTTTAAATGTTATATTATGTTGTTGATATACATCGAAGTGAGCCATTGGACGGAGTATTCTCCAAAACCTCTGGATTACTGAGATATATCCGTATATCTCATCCCGCTTTGGGGACTTTATTTCAGGTAGTGCCAGTGGTGTCGGAGCGGCGGACAAGAGGCCCGTGGGATGAGCTCGTGGATTTATGTTGGATTTTGCATTTTGAGGTCATTGGGCATAGGCTAGACTTAGGACATGAACATCGTATTGAGTTAGAGTTATGCATTGTATCATTGATGTTCATGCCATGTTTTGTCTAAGTTTAGCTTATGTTTACCACGTTTTATTTTGGAGGATTTATGTTGTAATATTTGTAATTAAAGTTGTAATTTGTAATATGTCCATTGGAAATGATGTAATTTGTATCATGGAGACTTGATGTAACATGGAAGTATATGTATATGATGAAAGGGAAATAGGCCTATTCTAGGATTGATTTATGTTTTATGTACAAGATGCATGCAAATGAATATGGTGATTGAAATTAGTTTAACTTGGAGAAAGTAAGCATGGATTATGATTATGGATCAAAGTTGATATAAATTGTGAAGGGTTATAAGAGCACTAAGGCATTGCTGGTCCTTGTGTGCCACCCATGATTATTAGGTACACAATTGAGGTTAGATAACACACCTTCAAAGGTGGGATTTATTGGAAAAACAAAAGAAACTCTGGCGAAAATTTTAGAAATTGGCAGAATTTGGGTGAACTTTGGGAGAGCATATCTCCCTCCACAGAAGTCCAATGGGGACGTTCCATACGCCGTTTTAAATCTTGAGATGTCCTCTACCTTGTGCTAAAATTTGATAATTTTCTGGGTTGCAAGATGCCCTGTTGAGGTCATAGAAACTGGACTGAACAAAACGCCCCTGTACAGGGGGCTGTTTCTGGTTGTTTTTGGAAATTTTATTCCCGCTTCATTTCTTGGTCAAAAGAGGTGCATGATATGTCAAATTGAAGCTTGAGGTATCTAGTTTACTGTATAAACATTTGAGAGGAATTGGTTAATTGGAGTTTTCATAATCACTGAGAGAGTAAGGACTGTTCGGAGCCCTGTTTGGGGTTGGCTGGCAGATTTGCTTGTCCAACTTCAAACGGTGATATCCGGAGCAAACGAGAACTTTATGACTCGTGTGATAGCTTGTTAGAAAGATAATTAAGTCTAGAATAACATAATAAAATATGAGTAGCGCGCGGCATGCGGTTTATCCGCAGTGATTAAATTACCGAATCATGTTCGGATAGGTAGAAAACGTAAAAGTGAGATTTTAGCTAAGTGGATTTATGGGAACCCCTTAGTGACTTGAGAGGAGTAGTATATGATATTTAGACAGTTTAAATAATTATTCCGCAAGGATTTTACAGTTACGGTCACAAATTTTATTTATTACACTTTATTATTGTTTTAATGCTCGCGTAATAAAAAGAAAAAAAGTTTACTCGCATTTTTATAAATGAACTGCTGTGATTGTAACTGCGCTTAATAACATAATCAATGTTAACAATACCGGTGTACAACGGGATGTTATGCTAAACTTAGTCTTGATGTGCTTTCCCTTGCTCTTAGGCTTTGCCATCTTCACCTCCGGCTTGCAACTCTCATCTGGCTTATGATCTTTCTTTTCTTCCTCTTTAGCCTTCTTTTCCTCAATAAAGAAACAAAAATAAAATAAAAACTAAAATAAAATAAAATACGCAAAATAAAAATAAGAGAAACAAAAATAAAAATAAAAATAAAGAAACTAAAAACTAACAAAAATAAAACTAAAAACAAAACGAAATAAAAAAATTGATCCAATCTATACTTTTATAGATATAATTTTAATGTTGATTAAATCAGTCCCCGGCAACAGCGTCAAAAACTTGTTCCGAACTCGGCAAATGCACCGGTCGTACAAGTAATAAAGTGATAAGAAAAGTTGTCGACCCCACGAGGACTAATGACCAAGCAATAATTTGTCTATTCAACTAAAGTTGGATCAATCGTAAAGGATTTCTTGAGAAAGTTGTGATTAAATTAAAAGCAGAGTTTGTAAACTATTTTTAGTTTTTTTATATTCTAGAAAATAATTTCAGAATTTATAAACTAGAAATTTGGTTTAAGTTTTAATAAAAAAGCGTAGCTAGGATTCAACTTCCCAATAGTTTCTTAACAGAGTTTACCTGTTCTTACGATTATATTCAGGATCAAGTTATTAACAGCTCTTTCTATGATTGATTAAATCTTAATCCTTTGGTAATCCAATCATTTATTCTAATCCAAAGCCTAATCCCTTAGTACTTTTTCATAGAATAAGCATTAACGCAAGAACCTACGGTTATAGAATTCATAAGTCTATCTCTAGATCATACAAATTCCAGCAATCAACCAATCGGAATCGATACACCAACATCCCTATTGTCATACACGACTCTAATGCTCATTCAAGACTGGCCAGATCATAAATAAGACTAAGAATAAATTGCAGATTGATTGCATAACTTAAATCAAGAATATAAATCATAATAAAAGCAAAAAGCGTTCAAGAACCCGTTGGTTCCGTCTCGCCCTAACTACTAACAGGAATTTAGCTATGCATAATTATAAAAACAGAATTAAAAGATACTAGAAAAGAAATAGGGTTCATGATAAAACTTGATTAATGGTGAATATCAGTGATGCAGATTTGATTTCTTCCTCCTCCTCTGCACCCCTCCAGTGTTACTCGTGCTTTCCTTCGTCTCTGAGTTCCCTTATTTTCTCTGCGTTCCAGAATTTTCTCTCTCGGCTTCACTCGCGTTGTATTTAAAGAGTAAAATTTGGGCTTCTGATTTATGGACTCGCTTGCTGAGGAGCTCGCTGAAGCGAGCTACTCAGCGAGCATTTTCTTGCTTGTCGCTTACTCACTCGCTTGATCGAGGAGTATAGCGAGCCATATAGTTTTGCTCACTCACTTGCTCGCTTCAGCAAGCAGTGAAGCGAGCGTTACCCAATTATATATATATTTTTTATTTAATTTCTGATTTTCTTCATACTCCGTAGATTGCAACAGTCTTTGGTCATTATCAGGTTGGTATTTTGTTATTTTAGTATGGAACAACCTGAAACAACAACAAATATTAGAATCTTATCTTTTTGTTGGCAATCTATTCTGTTTTACTATAAATTTTATTATTTAACTGATAGGCCCAAGCACAGGAGGTTAGCTGGAGCACCTTCCTGGGCCAAGGACTTCATCAGTAGTTAGTGGGCTGGAGTATCCTGTTGAGCCCAAGCTGTAGTTAGTTAGCTGGGGAGGGAAGTGGGACAGATTACGTGGCTTACATTTAGTTTGTTATTAGGTTGATGTGGCAATGATCCACTGATATAAAGGCAACTATTGCATGAAATAGATAGACATCAGAATATATGAAAATTACTCTTGTTTTCTTTTCCCTGTTTCTTCCTTGTTCCTTCTTGTTCTTCGATTGATCCACAAGGTTAGGGTTCGCGTCCCTTTCATTGGTGCTTTCATCGATTCTCGAGCATTCCACAATGCGGGTTCAAGATTTGGCGGAGGAGGTTGGTGCTTTTCAGTTGCGCATCGATCGGAGTTTGGAGGAATTGCAAACTCGCTTCGAACAACGTTTCATTGAGCATCAGAATCAGTTTACTAGTTTCAATACTCAACTGCAACAAATACATGCAGTAATTGTGGGTAATAATCATGGTCACGGTGATACTGGTCATGTTAGTGGTGTGCATTCGTCCAATCATACAGAGACGATGGGTGTTCCACATAATCGTTTCGATCCAAACGATCCACGAGTGTTAATGAAGTCAATTCGTATGGAGCTTCCAGTTTTTAATGGTACAGATCCAAATAGTTGGATTTTTCATACGGAGCTGTATTTTGGGTTACAACAGGCAAGGAAGCACGGACACTTGTAAAAACAGGAAGAGTCGGGTCCGACACGCTCCGACACGGTGTCGGACACGCGGTTGACTTTTTCCGACACGTTGACCATTCCGACACGCGAATTTGACCATGTCCGACACGGTCAAATGACATTTTCGTAATTTTTTTTTAAAAAAATTTATTAATTTTTTTTTAATTTTTTTTTAAATTTTTTTTTTCTTTTTTTAAAAAGTTAAAATATATTAATAAAGCTTCCACCTGATCATATCAATTTTATCTTTTTGTCTTTTTTCCCCTTAAGTGGATAAGAGATAATCTCAACATTATTGTTGTCAATTCCTATCATGCTCTTGTTGTATTTTCTTCTCTCTGATCTCTCACTCTAATATGATTTGATCTCTCTATCTGATATTATATATCTCTCATCCCAGTTCTTATTTTTTTTTATTAAAGCTTCCATCTTTATAACGTGTTGATGCATATTATTAATTTAGTTTCATTTTTTTGTTAAATTATTAAATATTAAATGAATATACACTATATAAATTAAAAATATTATTTAATATTAAAACGTGTCCCAACGTGTCGAAATCCATAATTTTTTAGGATTGACGTGTCGGAGTGTCGTGTCGTGTCGTGTCACGTGTCGCGTGTCGTATCGGTGCTACATAGACAACAGGTACCTGAAAATCTTAAGGTTCGATTGGCGGGAATGAAAATGGAGGGTTTGGCGGGACCCTGGTTCCAATGGTTGTTCAATGGAGGTTCTATTCAGTCTTGGGAGGAATTGAAATTGGCTGTGAAACACCGATTTGGAGGGACAGCATATCAGGATCTGAGGGGAGTACTCTCCAAGTTGACACAGGATGGTCCACTCAGCGATTATATCAGGAACTTTGAAGCCTTAATTAATCAGGTCACTGATTTCTCTGATGAGGTACTAATGTGTTTTTTTATTTCCGGTTTAATCCCTGATTTACGAAGGGCCATTCAACTCCACACTCCTACCTCACTCCATCAGGCCATGCAATTGGCTATCACATATGATGCACATTTTGTGGAGTTACATTCTTCCTTCACATCATCCAATACCAAAAGAATTTTCGCTAAGAATTCTTATACGGTGGAACAATCCCAATCTCAACCTCTCACTACAATTGTTCAGCCTCCAAAACTAGTTGTTCCTTCTTTACCTTCTACTGTACCTTACCAGAAATTGTCTCATGAAGAGCTGCAGAAGAAGATAGACATGGGAATTTGCTATACCTGTGATGAAAAGTGGAATTCTCGACACCGATGTAAGGGAAAATTGTTTTTGATGATTGGTGAATCTGAGGAGAAATCCTTGGATGGTGATGAACAGATTGTCTGGCAACCACCATTGTCTATTGAGGAGCCTCCATTAGTTCATGCGGCTGCTTTACATTCATTAGAAGGTGATAGCAATCCAAGAGCCATACAGTTCAAGGTGGAATTTAAGGGAAGGTCAGTGTCTATTCTTGTAGATTCCGGTAATTCTCACAATTTTATTCAAAAAAATCTGGTGGATGTGGTTGGACTGTCCACTGTCAAGGTTCCCAAAATGAGAGTATTTTTGGGGAATGGAGAATTTCTGATTTGTGATAGGAAATGTTTGGGAGTACCATTGAACATTCAAGGATTCACTTTCTCAGTGGATTTTTGGGTGATTGAATTAAACAGTTTGGGCATTATTCTTGGAATCACTTGGTTAAGTGAATTGGGAAGAGTATTACATGATTACGTTGATATGTCTATGGAATTCATGACCCAGACTGGCAGGGTCGTTTTACAAGGTGAAAAGTTTGACAAAGCAGTGGTCGATAATGATCATAGCTGTTTCCATTTGGATGGCAACCTGGTTCAGGATGAGATACCCGAATTGTTGGAAATGAAATCCAAGGTTCCAGTAGCTATATGGGATCTGCTGTTACAGTTCAAGACAGTATTCCAGCTACCAACAGGGCTACCACCTCCTAGAAAGTATGATCATGCTATTCATTTAACTGAAGGAGCCAAACCAGTGAATGTCAAACCATATAGATATGCTCATCACCAAAAGGAGGAGATTGAAAAACAGGTTATTGATTTGTTGGCTTTGGGGTTTATTAAGGAAAGTAGGAGTCCATTTTCCTCACCTGTGTTATTGGTGAAGAAACATGATAATACTTGGAGGATGTGTATAGATTATAGGGCTCTAAATAGCATCACAATCAGAGACCGTTTTCCAATTCCCACCATTGATGAGTTATTAGATGAACTTAAGGGAGCAAGAATTTTTTCCAAGCTTGACTTGAGGAGTGGATACCATCAAATTCTTTTGGCACCTGAAGATTCTGCCAAAACTGCTTTCCGGACTCATGAGGGGCACTATGAGTTTTTAGTTATGCCATTTGGTTTGACTAATGCCCCTTCCACTTTCCAAGCTGCCATGAACAACATGTTCAAACCTTTCCTTCAAAAATTCATTATAGTTTTTTTTGATGATATCCTAATATACAGTGAATCCATGGGGGATCATTATCAGCATCTTACTGTTGCTTTGAGCTGTTTGCAGGATAACCAATTTAAGCTCAAACTTAGTAAGTGTAGCTTTGCCTTGCTTGAAATTGATTACCTTGGTCATTTGGTTTCTGGAGAAGGAGTCAAGGTGGACCCAAAGAAAATTTCTGCTATGTTAAATTGGCCACAACCGAAAGGTGTTAAACAATTAAGGGGATTTATTGGGCTCACTAGATATTATAGAAGATTTGTGAGGCAGTATGCTGTTATAGCTGCTCCTTTGACTGATTTGCTGAAGGATAATTCTTTTGTATGGAGTGAAGCAGCTGAGCAAGCCTTCGTGCAGTTGAAAAAGGCTATGTCGTCCACACCAGTCCTAGTTTTGCCTGATTTTTCTAAACCTTTCATTGTGGAAACTGATGCTTCTTCTATTGGTATAGGTGCAGTGCTTCAACAAAACAGCCATCCGATTGCTTATTTCAGCAAGAAATTGGGCCCTAGAATGAGGGTTGCATCCACTTATGTGCGAGAATTGTTTGCAGTCACAGAGGCAGTCAAGAAGTGGAGACACTATTTGTTGGGGTCTAAATTCATTATTCGCACGGATCATAGAAGTTTAAAGGAGTTGTTATCTCAAACTGTCCAAACTGTAGAGCAGCAAAAGTATGCCTGTAAACTAATGGGGTATGATTTCTCAATTGAGTATAAACCAGGTTCAGCAAATATAGTGGCTGATTCTTTATCCAGGTGTTATGAGGAGGAGCAATCTGGTATACTCTTATCCTTAATTTCTGAATCTAAGTTCCATTTGCTGGAAGAGATTAAGGCTGAGAATCAATTGGATCCTGAGTTGCTTGATATTCATTCCAAATTGCATGGTAATGAATTAACTGGTACTGAGGTAGTTGACAGAGATGGCATTCTGTATCATAGGAATCGATTCCTATTGGGAACTACTTCTGGTTTAAGAAGGAAGGTCATTCAGGAGGCACATTCTACTCCATTGGGTGGGCATGCAGGGATTACACGAACCCTGTTGAGGCTGTCTGCTTCTTTCTATTGGTCTGGAATTAGGAAAGATGTCACTGAGTATGTGAAGCAATGTGCTACTTGTCAAGTGATTAAAACAGCTACTGCTCCACCTAATGGGCTTTTACAACCTTTGCCTATACCTGAGGGGGTCTTTGAAGATCTATGTATGGATTTCATAACCGGATTACCATTATCTAAAGGATTTACTGTCATCCTAGTGGTTGTTGATCGATTGACAAAATATGCTCATTTTGGAGCATTGGCCCACCCTTATACAGCAGCAAAAGTGGCTGTTGTGTTTTGTGATATGGTTGTCAAGTTACATGGTTTCCCTAAGACCATAGTGTCAGATCGAGACTCCATCTTCCTAAGTAAATTCTGGTCCCATATGTTTAAGTGCAGTGGAACTACCTTGCGCACAAGTACAGCTTACCATCCCCAATCTGATGGGCAATCAGAGGTAACTAATCGTTACTTGGAGCAATACATACGCGCATTTTGTCATGATGAGAACCATAAATGGGCTGAATTCTTGGGATGGGCAGAATTCCATTACAATACAGCTCATCATTCTTCCATTGGCATGACCCCATTTCAAGCCTTGTATGGCAAGATTCCACTGATGATTCCTCCTTACTCCAAGGGATCTGTCCGCGTGGAAGCAGTGGATGTCACATTGACTCATAGAGATTCTCTCTTGCGACAACTGAAGGATCACTTAACAGCTTCCCAAAATAGAATGAAAGTTCAAGCTGACAAACACAGGAAGGATGCTTCTTTTTCTGTTGGTGACATGGTATTAGTTAAGCTTCAACCTTATAGGCAACTCACAGTGGCCAATAGGAAGAATCAGAAGCTAGCCAAGCGATATTTTGGCCCTTTTCCTATCTCACGAGTATTGAGTCCTGTAGCATATCAAGTTGAACTTCCAGCAGGCTGTCGAATTCATCCTTCTTTTCACATCTCAGTGCTCAAACTATATCGTGGAGATGCCACTGCTGTTGCTCTGTCATTGCCCGAAGAGACTCGAGAAAACCAACCTGTCCAATTTCCTTTAACAGCTTTAATGTCTCGTATCATTTCAGATTCACATGGAACTCAAAGGCAATGGTTGATCCAGTGGTCACACTCCCTTCCAGAGGATGCTACATGGGAGAATGAAATCGAATTGCAGTTGCACTACCCAGAATTTCGATTACCATCAATGAACCTTGAGGACAAGGTTCTCTTTGAAGGAGGGGGCATTGATAGGCCCAAGCACAGGAGGTTAGCTGGAGCACCTTCCTGGGCCAAGGACTTCATCAGTAGTTAGTGGGCTGGAGTATCCTGTTGAGCCCAAGCTGTAGTTAGTTAGCTGGGGAGGGAAGTGGGACAGATTACGTGGCTTACATTTAGTTTGTTATTAGGTTGATGTGGCAATGATCCACTGATATAAAGGCAACTATTGCATGAAATAGATAGACATCAGAATATATGAAAATTACTCTTGTTTTCTTTTCCCTGTTTCTTCCTTGTTCCTTCTTGTTCTTCGATTGATCCACAAGGTTAGGGTTCGCGTCCCTTTCATTAACACTATATTTTTAATTATTTTGATTATTATCTGAACTCTTTTTTACCATAAAAACATAGTGTCTTGGAAACTTATCAATTCTTATGAGGATTCACATCCACCTTCAAAAGCATCAGCGTCTTCGACAAATGAAGAAGTTGGTTTCACAAGTAGCATGTCCGAGTACTTGATAAATTCTATCCCATGCTGGCAGTTCGAAGATTTAGATGTGGTGTTTGGAATGAATATGACGAACGAAGTAACACAATAAGGAATGAATGAAATAATGATAGGGAGGCAATTGTTGACGGTTACTTACAGATAATGGGTAATGGTAAACAACAAAAACGGGGACAGACGATGGGAAACGATGGTTAAAGGAAAGGGCTTGGTGTTGGAATATGTATAAGGATATTTTTGTTAAATATATTTAATTGTTATGATTTGATAGTGAAAGGGGTTACTTGTTTGAATTGAAAGCATAAGGTGGTTTACCAAAAAAAAAAAAAAAACATAAGGTGGTTTTTTTGGAAATCACCCAAGGTAGAGGGTGGTTCAATGTAATTTGCCTTCAATTTTATGAATCTAATTTTAGTATATTCATATATTGGGCTTATCATGCTAATTGATGGTCCAAATTAAGCTAAGTTTTAACATATGCGTGGAGCTAGCGTGTATTGCAGCGGTACATTGATTATATACTTATATAGCATGAAGGATTCATATTGGTGGATAGGCGTAATACCTTCGTTCAAATTGGCAATAGTTGATAAGAGCATAATCCATTTGATTACAAGGATCGAGTCCATCACATTGTTATATATTTCTCAAAAACCACGCTAAGAAAACAATGAATTAGGGTGCTC
Organism: Gastrolobium bilobum; assembly: GCF_033153095.1. NCBI lineage: Eukaryota > Viridiplantae > Streptophyta > Magnoliopsida > Fabales > Fabaceae > Gastrolobium > Gastrolobium bilobum. The sequence goes on along the minus strand of NW_026899435.1, from coordinate 65,866 downwards.
TTATATTAGATAATGGGTAATTAGATCGTCAACCTTCATAATTCTTAAGCCAACTTTTATGATCTGGTCGTTGCTTGCTATTATATTTCTCCTTCTCGGGGACATTATATCATGCATTTTTCAATATTAAAAAAGATTGTATCACATATTATTGTAAACTAAAAAATTTCAAACCACAAATATTTTTCCGGCCCCGGTTTTATTTGCTGCCTAGAAAGGAAATTAGCCTTTGGCGACTACTTCTACCGCTATCCAAAAAATGTGCAAATATTAAGATTAAAAAATTAAAAAGAAAGATATAATATTAACAAGAAAGAAGACAAAATTTATTTGTATAATAATGTGTATTGAGTATAACCCAAATTCATTTATTTGAATAAAAAACACACAAACATTCATTTATTAATTGAAACAAACACAAATGCAAAACAGTACCAAAGTAACCTCATACAAAAACCTACAAGTAACACTTTAACTTTTTTCATATTTCCCAACTACACGAAGCACTCAATGTTATTCCCGCTATTTATATATGGATGATGTCAGATGTATATTATAATAAACAAGAAAAGAGAAACTAAGGAACAATTGGTTGATTCAGCTACTTTTGTTCATGTCTTCTTCACCCACAATCAATTTGGCCCTTGCATGGCCTTCCTTGATTTGAAACTGCTTCGCAAGGCCTAAATGAGTCATCAATAACCAAACAAGCGAAATGAATTCTCCACCTTTACCAAGTTGCTGAACATGGGTAATTGGTCTGCAATTAGATGCTGCATATGATAACAACTCCACCCATACTTGTGCTATGATTTTCCATCTCTTCTTCTCATTTAACTTTTTGATCTCATTGGCAAGTCTACATGCATCGAACAACACAGATTTGCTCCTATCTCCCTTGACAGAAGATGGTTCTTGATCAGTACACACATCAATAAGTTTGCGGCATGCCCTTTTCTTCTGATCATTCATTTCCTTCTTTTCTTGATCTTCTCGTATTTTCTGATCCCTCTTGCTAAAGAACTTATTAGCCTCAGCCCATGTGTCTTGGAACCTTATCTGCCCAATTCCCCCGATAGCAGACATCATGTTGGGTTGCATGATCAAAAGGTATAACATGTAATCTGAAAGAAGCTTACTGAAATCCCGAAAAAGCTCATCCTCTTTATCAGTGTTACCCCTTCCTTCCTCAACATCTTCATCTTGAGCATTTTTGTGATCATCATAGAACAGGAGGTCAGTGGCAATGTGCCACTGAATAAGACTTTGATCAAAAGTGACTATGTTGGCATCTACATAAGGCATCAATTTGTCAATATCATGTCGCCGTATTTCACCTTCTTGAATAACCCAAGAACCTCTAGAAGAGCATATTCTCTGTATAGTTTCCACATCATCTACGTCCCCAGATTTTCTCTTCAGCTCCTCGAAGATAAAACTCCAAAGACCTTGACGCAATTTTTTCTTTTTCTCATATTTCAATTGTTCTACAAACTCTGTGGCTCCAATGTATTCAAAATATCTATCCCACCAACGCTCCTTTTTATATAAGCAATAATAAATCAAATTGTAGGCAGCAATTGATTCAGACCATCTCCGACACAATACATTCCTAGACAAGATTTCCTCTTTCCACTTTAGTCTATTGAACTTGAGGAAACCTCTTGAAATAGAAACTATGAATATTTTAATGCCTCTAAGACGATCCTTTTTGCTAGGATCAAATGCAAAAGTGTCATCAGAAAAAATGAGCATCAACAAAGACACGGTATCCAAAGCCACAGCACCATACAACAACGTGTAGGTGACTACGACATCGAACTCATTGCAACCATGCTTTTGGTCAAAAACAAAGAGCACTAAGGCTGCCACAGTGCAACTAACCGCCACAAATCGGAAAATATATCCTACCGTGGTGCGCACCACTGATGACTTGGTATAGAAAGATTCATACATGAAGTTGAGTTCAACCTCTATCACTCTCAAAGCATCCTCTGCATTTTGCTTGAGGAAATATTCGCGGCTCTCGCTACGCTCATAGAAGCTGTAGATCATGTCAACGATGAGCCCCTTGAAGGTATCGAACAAGCCATGAGCTTTCCTCACCACCTCCACGTCATCTAGAGTTTCTTTCTCGTGTTTGCCTTCGGATTCATTCTTATTCTTTTGTGGCTTTTCTACTTCAGCTTTGGTTGAGTTAGCACCTAATATAGATATATAAATATAAAATATAAAAAAAAAAAAATCAATAATATGCCTTTACCTAGTTCTCTAAGTTTTTGGATTGAATCAGTTACACCACGTGATGTTAGAGACTTTATGACCAAGTGATCTAGACTTGAATCATGGCATCTCTCATTTTATTAATTAATAAATAAATTTTATAAAAAAATTTAAAACTGGTAGACACAATATTAAAAAAGGCTGGCTCAATTATCGACGGAACTTATCGATGTAAAAAATTTTGTCGAAATTATGGACGGAATTTTTGATCGAAAACATATTCCATAATGAATAGAGATGAAAATAAATTCCGTCGAAAATAGAGATGAAATTCGTTTTGATCATTATCATCAGTTGAATTTTTTGACGAAAAAAGATTATTTCGATATATTTTGATGGAACTCTGTTTGATTACTGTTTTTAAAAATAATTTTTTAGTTTTCAGAACAACAAACAAAAAAACTCATTTAGTAAGGCCTCTTTTGTAAAAAAAGTTTTAAAAACTGTAATTATTTTTTGTTTTTAGAATCAAATTTAAAGAACATGTGAGAGTTGTTTTTATTTTCTGTTTTGGTTTTTAACTTTCAAAACACAAAAAATCACAGAAAATAACTATTTCCATAATTATTCTACAAAATAGTTTTAAGGAAAAAAAAATCAAAACACAATTAAACAGGCCGTTAGGAAATTCGACGTCTTACAGTCCATCAATAATTTCATCGAAAATTTCATCTTCAACAAAATTTTCACCGTTTTGACGGAAAATTTGCATCAGAAAAATGGCTTTTTTTAGTAGTGATAAGTGGGATTGTTTATTATTTGACTTTTCTGTGATAGGTGTTACTAAAATGTAAAATAAAATACAAAGACCATTAATATACTTTCAATTTAAAAATATTTAATTTTTTGAGTTAAATTGGTTGCAAGAGATCACCTGGTTCTAGTTCTGGCTCTGGCATGGTTGTAATTGAGGTGGGAAGACCAGCATCTTTCCTAGACTTGTATTCCTCCATGAGTTTTGCATAATTGGGACCTGGATCTGGGTCACGAACACATGATTTTCTGAAGTTACTATTGCTTGCAAGTTGAAGAGACCGAGTCCTCTCCGCGTACTTAATGATCCCAGCAAGGAAAACGAGTGTTGTTGGGAGCCACATAGTGTTTGCAGGAAGTGTCAAGAGGAAGACGTAACCAGTTAAACCCAATTGAACGAAGAGACCAAGCATGTGCCTGAGCCAGAGTTCATTGTCTTCAAGAGAGAAAGCAGTGATGGTGTCAGGGCCACCCAAGTGCAAAAGAAGAAAGGGTGCCCAAAACGCAAGCAAGAAGTCATTGACGTTGGAAATGGAGGTGTCTTGGTCTCCATATTTGTTGGAGATAAGTCCAATACAGAAGTTGGCAACGTAATCAGCAATAAGGTAAGTAGACCATAGCGACAAGACCACTATGCTATTTCTTGTGCGTTTTCTGAATGGTGCCAAGAAAATAAGAACTACCTGAAGGGAGAGACTAGTGAGGATAGCACCCCTGATATTCCACTTGGTCCATACGTTTTTCGCGAATTTTGGGATTGGGTTAACCATTTTCTCTTCTATGCTCTCTCTGTATCTCTAGTTCTGTTTCTTAACTTGGTCCATTTGTTGGATTTATAGTTGTTCAAATTAATAAGAAAGTGCATGTTCTTGTAGTTAACGCACCAATAGTTGTCGGCAGATAAATCGTACGACGACCTCAAACGTTCTAAACATGACATTGTACTTGGTTAAACACCACAAGATTGCTCATTTCTTTTTCTTTTCTTAAAGAAAGATTCACTACAAAAGAGTTGTGCATAAGAACCTGCAGTTTCTTTTTGTTTTTGCTGGCAGATTGTTCTTCATTCCTTTTCTTCTTTATTCCCTGATCAGGGTTGGTGCGGTTGTGATATGATCTTCCTCCATATCACCAAAGACATGAAACTTAATGGTTAACTCTGGTGGTATCAGTTTTGTTCTGTTCCAATTCATTTCACATATCTTTTTGTAAAGGGTTGGCTATATCGACATTAAGTTCCTATTTACCCAAGTTCAAGTTAATGGTTAACTCTGATGATAACCATGTCTCTGCTTTGTCTCTTTTGCTTTTCCCTTTATAGTCCTTTTGTTCGTCAGGGAATTAATGCATCTATTTTGCTTTGGCTGAGGAAGTTACCTTGAATATTAACTTTGTTCCTTAAAAAAAAAAAACTAATCTTTCACTGCACGCACGAAGGAAACTTTCAAAGTAAAAAACAAAAAAAAAAATTCTCAATTACTGATTCTATAAATATCCTGTAGATATTCTAATCGGTTCATCTCTTCGCAACTAGTTCGATTCAGGGATATTGGTATTAAGGCTTTAAGCCCCTTTCAAAGATGATACTAGGGAAAATCGAATATATGTTATCTGTAAGAACCCGCACCGTTAATTAAGAAAGTTAATTAATTAATTATGTGAAATTAGGAAATAATTTCATAATTGACCCTAATAATTATTATGAGGCTTAAATAATGATGGTAAGTGAGTAATAATGCTGAAAGTCACTTTTCTGACGAAAAGTGCAAATACCGGTTCTGCTACTCGGTATAACTGCGTACCGATGAAATATCCCGGAAAATTATGAAAAGTGGGTATATGTCACTAGAATAATATATAGGACTTGTAAAATGAGTTTCAAGTCAAAATAATGAGAACCGGTTCCAAAACTGATACTGGCTATGAAAAAGCGCGTACCGGAAAGGTGCTGCGAAAAATAAAATAAAAATATGCTAAATCTTGTAAAAATGAGTAGGTTTAGATTCCAAAGTGTGGGATTAAATTGCTAAGCGTAGCAATTAGCGCTAATACAGTGCGATTAAGTTTAAATCGGCTATAAATATGACTTTTGCACAAAACCCTAGGCACTCTTTTGTTGCTCTACGTGGATGGGAACTGACCAGCACTCTCACACTGTTTCATTGCCTTCTCTTCTTCTTGGTGTGAGCCTAGAGGTCATTTCTTCCACTTAATCTTCTCCTAAACACCTTGTGTGAGTGAGTGATACCTTTGGGAGTGTGGAAGGCTTTGTTTCTGGGTTGGTGTCTGTTTTGTTGGAGTTTTGGGTGCTGGACTTTCTGGTTGAGTGTTGTGAGCTCTTGTGTTGGCACTTTGAGCTCCAAGAAAGTCATCTTGTGTACAAAGAACCAACCTTTGATCACCATTTTTGTGTACTTTGTGAAGTCAGACTTGAGGAGCTGTTGGTGAGCTCCAAGAGCACCTTCTTGCTCTGTTTTGAGCTTGGGTAAGTGTCACCCACCTTGATCATGAGTTTTAATGGTTAAAAGTGGAACCTTGATGCATATAATGAATTAAAGATCATAACTTAAGGTTGGGTAATGTTAAACACACCTTAAATCGCATGTTTGAGCTTCTATATGCATGAAATGAACCACCTTTGGATTGATATCTCGCGAAAATGCAGAATCTGAGTTCTGTCGCGAAATATCCGGATATTGGGTTAGAAATATCCAGATATTGATATCCGGATATGGATATCCGGATATAAATATCCGGATATTTCCAGACAAATATCCAGATATTGATATCTGGATATGTCTTCGACGAATATCCGGATATTCTGGGTTTTCGAAGAACAGTAGCTGCACTATTCATACAGAATGTTGTTATGGGTTTGTGGACCCTAGTTTGATGAAGTAGGACTTCTGTAATGATTAATCTAAGTCAGAATCAAGTGATTAAGGACTTGTGGCTTTGTGAGAAGCCTTAAGACGTGAAAAGTAAAGGAAAGACGTTGTCTCTATGTCATATGCGTGTATGCTGTATATTGATATGATTCTTGGTCCAAAACAGATTGTGATTCTGCTGTGTTTGGGCTTTGAGATTTGGTTGGACTCTTGGCATTGGATAGTTAGCTTGCAAGGTAAGCTTTCGTGTCCTCGGTTTAGCCATTGTATGGTTCCACCATACCCCATAGGGGAATGGTTTATATGCATGCTGTGTTTACATGATTTTATACTGGAAATGCTTTTGAGCTGATATGTGAGATGGCTTATAATATGTATGTGTTGTTCCACTTTTGAGCTGAGCTAGATCGGCCAACGTGGCAATGCTGGACGCCGCTCGTGAAGCGAACCAGAAAGCCACGGAGGATGCTCTTAAGGCGAACTGGCTGGCGAACATGACCATGATGCGGGTCATGTTGGAGGAGATGAGAGCTGGTCCTACTGTTGGTCAGTTTCCACTGCCACCACCTCCGCCACCTCCACCTAGTCTGTAGGACGAGAGCCAGAGCCAGGTTGAGGGCACTGGTCACTTGACTGGGGTGATGGAATCCTTTGTGGAGCCTGCTGAAGATAGAGATGTGATTGATCACCAGCTTAATGCTTTCCGCAAGCATAAGCCACCTTCGTTTGATGGGTCTTATGATCCTATTGTTGCGGCGAGATGGCTTCAGGCGTTGGACAAGATCTTTCGGGTCGTGCAGTGTACTGATCCGCAGAAGCTGATGTTTTCTACCTATATCCTGAAGGGCGATGCCCTTGAGTGGTGGGTGAACACCTCTCACGCTTTTGAGATGCAGGGTCATGTCATGACTTGCTATTCTTCGAAGATTGCTTTCTGGGTCGGTATTTCCCTTATGATGCCCAGGAGAGGAAGCAGGGGGAGTTTGACAGGTTGGTACAGGGCTCGTTGTCTGTTGATGAGTACTTGGCCAAGTTCAATGAGCTGGTTAAGTTCACTCACTTTCGGATGGAGAGGCCTACTCCGATCTTCCGCAGGGGGCTTAATGAGGATATTGCTAGTTACATCACTGGTTCTGCTTCGAGAGACTTCGGGACACTGGTGCAGCAGTGTCGGGACATCAAGGACTTCTACAACTCGAGTAAGGCCAAGAGGGCCAAGATTGCTGAGACGAAGGGAACTAGTAGTTCCACTTCCTGGAAGGACAGGAAGTTTGCTGGAAAGGGAAAAGGGAAGCAGTTTGCGGCTAGGCAGTCACCTGGTCAGTTCAAGAGGACTTCTTCGCAGCAGAGTGGTTTTACTAGGCCTCCTTCCACTCCTAGGTGTTCGGGGTGCGGAAAGGAGCGTGTAGGACGTTATGCTTCGGGGAGACTCCTGTGAGGCCGTGGAGAGTTATTGATAGAGATGAAAGAAAACTGAGAAATAAGTCAATTTCGATGATCGAGATTCAATGGGAAGGCAGGACGCCTGAGGATGCTACTTGGGAGCGTGAGGATGAGATCCTCCGGCTATATCCTGAGTTTGTTTCCAGGTATGATCCTAATTTTGCGGACAAAATTCTAAAAAAGTTGGGTGAGTATAATAACCCTCACATGTAGTGTTGGATTTAATTATGAATTAATGATTTTAATCATGATATTGAAGAATAATTATAAAGAAAGTAGAAGAAAAAGAAATAAAGCCACCTTTGATGAAAAAGGAGTCAAAATGACAGTTAAGGGGTAAAAATACGGGTAAATAAAGTTACCCTAAAGTGAAAAGTAAAATTATAAATATTACCATAAAAATATTGTAAACCAATGTGTAAAGTTAGAATGAGAGTTAAGTGAGTGGGATAGATAAACTTATACCCACTTGGATTTTTTAAACTCATTTAAAAGGAAAGTAACACGTTCTCTCTCCTATTTCACTTTCATTATCGTCGACTCCCTGTTTCTCTCATCCGAAGGTGTCTATTTGAATTCTCTTCATCTTGTGCTTCCAAAAATCCTTATGAAACAAGACGATCCACCCATTAATCTTCATCTTCTTCATATTCCTATCATCCTCCTCCATTAATGAGTTGTTGTGAGAGAAAATGGAACTCATTTGGTGAAGTCATTTTCAGATTTGTGCTTATGGGAGGTGCATTTCTTGGATTGGAAGCTTGGTTGTCTTCTATTTAGTGATTTGTGGCTCCAAAGGTAAAAACCTCAACTCCTTCTTGTGATTTTGGACAAAATGCATGAGTTTAGGGTTGTATAAATGGGGTTTTGATGGTATGGATAGTTAGAGAGTGATTTGAATATAGCTACCTTTGTTAAATATGCTTAGGATTGCTTCTTGATGAAAGACAGAAAAATAAATCGTCATTTCGCTCGCTATAGAAAATCATGATTTTTGGCTATATGTTAATTTCGAAAATTAAATGGTATGAGTAGTTGGAGGGTGATTTATAGGTGAGTCCCTTTGTTAAATATGTTTGGGATTGGTTCCCGTAAAAGGAAAAATTATGAAATCGTCATTTAGGACACTTTGATAAATTAGACAAATAAATCAAGTGAAGGTTTCTTGTATGTGTAGTCTAAAAATTTAACGTGGTAGACTGGTATATAGGAATACTGATTGTCTTCACATCTTGGAACTAGGTTGTGACTTTGTAAAAGATCGTGACGCTGTGTGTAACGCCCGGCCGCTTCAAGAATCAACGATTATCCCCACATACTAACACGAAACTTTTCAGTGGGCTTTTTCCTCACTCGCACACTTCCCGAAAAAACTTCCCAGTAGATCACCCATCTCATAATTGCTCCAAGTCAAGCACGCTTAACTATGGAGTTCTTCCATTCCGGGCTACCGAAAAGTAGATGCATCTTGTTAGTATAGGTAGTACCAATTAATTCTTATAAAGCTATCCAAAACTGTGCAGTCTCACACCTGCACAGTCTTTGGAATCCCTCTCTTTCGGGTGTCGCTTCGATTCATTCGTGCATGTAACCCCCCGCTGGAAGCCTGTCAGGAGCCGCTCCTTGCCCATGCCTCTTTGTACCGACGATCACTCCCCCCCCCCCCTCGTCAGCGCTCGGGATGTTACATGCCCACCAGCTTCCGCCTGGTTCGTCCTCGAACCACACCGTACTGGATGAGAGGCCCTGCTCTGATACCACTTGTAACGTTCGGCCGCATCAAGAATCAACGACTATCCCCACATACTAACACGAGACTTTTCAGTGTGCTTTTTCCTCACTCGTACACTTCCCGGGAAAACTTCCCAGGAGGTCACTCATCCCAGAATTGCTGCAAGTCAACACGCTTAACTATGGAGTTCTTCCGTTCCGGACTACCGAAAAGCAAATGCATCTTGTTAGTATAGGTAGTACCAATTAATTCTTATAAAGCTATCCCAAACTGTGTAGTCTCACACCTGCACAGTCTTTGGAATCCCTCTCTTTCGGGTGTCGCTTCGATTCATTCGTGCATGTAACCCCCCGCTGGAAGCCTGTCAGGAGCCTCTCCTTGTCCATGCATCTTTGCATCAGCGATCACTCCCCTCCCTCGTCAGCGCTCAGGATGTTACACTGTGGACACGAGAATTAGTGGAGGACACTGCTTGCCAGGTAAGCTTTCGGTCCTTGGGGTTAATCCTCTATTTGTTCCACCAGAATCCGAGGGAGGATGGTAGTTTGATATGGTATGTGAAAATGATATTATATGTTGCATGTATATGTATGTATGCTTGTGTGCCACACAAGACGGTGTTTCCTTGTGTGAGGCATAAGACGGTGTTTCCTTATGCATAGTATGAGACGGTGTTTCCTCATACGGTATGTTGCAAGATGTTGTTTCCTTGCGTAATGCATACTTGTTATATTCTCTGGCCAGTAGGATTACATTATTGCACACTGTATTGTCATACATATTCTGATGCATGCATGGATTTGTTTATACTGTGTTTATACCAAAATTAATTAGTAATGTTTTGGACCATCCAAGCCATTACATGATCCATGCGCCCTTTTCCTTTTTAGGTGGGCTTCCAAACTTCTTCTTGGGCTAACAACCATTATTAGGCCCAATACCTTTAATGCTAGATCATCACGACAATAAGGTGTTAGTGTGTGACCCATTAGGTCCAACATAGCCATTGACATAAATGGGCTCGGGCCCAACAAGCCCACAACTCATTTAATGACAACACAGAGCACTAGCAATGCTTTGTTATCCCAGAACTAGTTAGATTAATGACTTGATCATCCTATTATACATATTTGGTTACCGTATATATTTCCTTTCGTCTCGGTTAAATTCTCATTAAACCTAGGGTAAGGAAATGTATCAGCCCTTGCGGTTTAGGGTAAGCTTTATTCGAAATAGGGAATCTTCAATTTACTGACTCTAAAGGCAGATCATCTCATGATCTCTTTTACTATGCATAGATTCCCGAGTCCCAGTAAATATCATCCTGATTTCTCCAGTTTACAGATAACCTAATCTCTCACAGAGATTTGACGAATTCCTTCAGCTTATCACCCTAGCCCTGTGCTCTTTCAGGACAAGCCTAATAGTGTACCTATGAGTCTCCATGTTTCAGGCAGACGAGGTATACAATCAAAGCATGCCTTCTAGAACACAGTCTAGGTAATAACTTCTGATCTAAGTAAAGACATGCCCAAATATAAAGAGACTACTCTAATGATACTATCTGTGAGATTTCCTCACAGAGTCTCTTTGTGGGTCTGTTCAGTGCGAGCTATACCCTTATAGGTTCACCCACGACTTTAGCTAAGACATCTCCATATCTGTAGCACATGAGGTCTTTACCTTGTATCCAAATACAAGTAGATAAGTCGTGCTAGTCTTACCCGAGATCAATGATCCCCATTCTCAGTGTCTCTAGACTAGGAACATAAAATTAGGAATAAACGTGTGGTATCCTTGAATCCTCATGATCGTGATCTCATCACAGATACTCAAGAGATACATGTTCTATTCCAAGGGGTTTATCCAGTTACTCATATAAAATATTAACAATAATATTGAGACAAAATATGAAACAGGATAAAGAGTGCTTTTATTTATTTGCGACAATATAAAAGGTCCATATATGTCCTAATCTAATCAAAAGATTATCTCTAGGACATCCATATACTAACAAGCTCTCACTTGGCCTAGAGCCAATCTAACCTAAGTCGTATACCTAAAGCCTCATAATGACTATCATGTTTTCTTTGAGAAACAGCCTTGGTCAGAGAATCGGCTAGGTTATTATCTGTGGGAACATAATCCACCTTTACATCCTTCCTATCAATGATTACTCTAATCAGGTGATATCTGCGGAGCACGTGTTTAGATCTTTGATGAGACCTAGGTTCCTTTGACTGCGCAATGGCTCCAGTGCTTTCGCAAAGCAACTGTATGAGCTCATCTACGCTCGGAACCACCCTTAGTTCAGATATGAACTTCTTGATCCAAGTGGCCTGATGGGACGTAAATTCGTTCCCATCTAAGCCCATTTTGATGGCAAAATACCATACGTTCACTCATCTGATGAGCAACTTCAGCATGAAAATCACTTGTTTTACATATTTGTGACAAAAACACAGTGGGGGAACGGATGGTAACGTATTCCTTTAAAGTATATTAAAAGGGGAACGGACTAAGACGCATTTAATGCACCTGCTCCATTCATTTAATGCTTCTGTACACTTTGCAGGTAACGTGGAGTTAAAGACTTCTAAAAAGCAAGGCGGTGCACCAACTGAGCAGCTAGAAACGTGAAGAACAGGGAATCAAGAGTTCTCATTGGCTGAAAACAGAAGCAAAACATGGGAAGGCCTGCAAACAACGGCTAATCATCACCAAACCATGTTCCATTCAGCAATTCACGCAAGCTTCACACTCTGTTGCCACCGTCCCGTCCCCTCATTCAAGAAACTAACTCCAAGGGAATTACAGTCTTTCCATTCCTCTTCCAAGCTATAAATTGGACCTCCCTCACACAAAAACATCATCGAATCCTGGAGGGTTTGCAGTCCGAAAGGAAGAGATCACTTAGTAGTAATTAGTAACTTAGTTTAATTTTCAGTTGTAATTATAGTTAAGTGACAACCCCTCTTCCCTTTTCTGTAAACAACCATCAAGACTCCTCACGAGCAATTACCCATCTTTCTCCATTTTCTGTTTCTTTTTGTAAACTGTCTTTTAAATTAATATAAGTGTTTTTCTCTTCGTTCCAATCGTTATCTCTTGATTGAGTCTCGGGTCTATGTTATATCAGTTGAGAATAATTATGTTTAAACTATCAGCCATGAGCTGAACTATCTGTGGAACGGGTAAACTGTGAAACTCTTAAAAAACTGTTTTCAAAGCTCTTGACCGAAGCTTTTTGTATTTCTTTGGCTGAGTAAGCTATATTCATTGTGCGCCAATGGAAATTGGGTACATACTGAGAAAGGAACTTCCATAAGGAAGGAATTTCAGACAGCTTAGCCATTGGGGGAAGGTAGATGTCATGGCAAAAACACTACTGGTCAACTTAGGGATAAGGGGCCAACTCGTCCATTTTAAGGTTCTGAACTAAGTACCTGTTGGAGTCAAGGGAGCCATAAGAATATGGAAACTTGTGAGCCATCTAGACCATAAGCTGAGGAATCAGAGTTGGTAGGCAAAGAAACTAGGACAAAGCCAAAAGGTGCTAAGTCTTGAGCAGAGAAAACAGCCCCTTTAAGAGTGAAGCAGTGAATCCGTTCCTTCTGTTAAACTGTTTTAACCACCACCCTGTTGTCTCTTGATTATAGTTATTTCTGTTTTAGTAATTTTATTTTATTTTATTTAGTACTTATAAAACTCTAATGATTGTTATCTCACCTTCTTCTAAATAGGAAGGATCACATACATAACGCAGCGAGCAACTGTTTGCCATCAGGTTGAACCTACTTTCCTGAGGAACGTTGTCAAGACAGTAGGGAATGTTTGACCAGACAGTTCATTTACTAACTTTTCTTCTCATTTTCACTCTTTAAAAAGAGTGATAAAACAATAATTAGCACTCTATCCTCGTGGGAACGATAATTTGGGCATTAATACTCCCTTTATTACTTGATGCGTGCACTTGCGCACTTGGGTTGGAACTGAGGGACGAATCTGTGTCTGCAAGAACAGAAGAACGTCCCCAATCAGAACTTATATTTTTCCACCATCAGCAAACCACCAACAAGTTTTTGGTGCCGTTTTCGGGGATAAAAACACTAACTGTTGTTCTCATCATTGTTTTCTAACACATATACTGTATATCTGACTTTACTTTTATATTTTTTTCGTTATCACTGAATTTGCTGTGCATATATATGCCATGTGCTATTGGTTTATGAGTGAAGAGTTCGAAACAGACTCTAACCACTCCATCGAAGTACCTGAGTTTCTCTTTGATCCTGAGCCAGAACGCACACTCCATAGGAGAAGAAGGAACCTCAGAGAAAGATTTCCTGAAAACATGGCTGATCACAATAATAACAATGAAGAGGTTCCCCCTGAACAGAACTTCAGAACTTTGGCTGCTCTTTTCAGGAACAGACCAGATAGGGGAGTAATCCTTCCCCCTGTAGCACCAAATTTTGAACTAAAACCTATAATGTTCCACATGATTAGGGAAGCAGGGGTCTTCAATGGACTCCCTGCAGAAGATCCTTACACACACCTCACAACATTCCAAGATATTTGTGATAATTTTAAAGCTGAGGGTGTAACAGAGGAGAGCATGAGAATGAGGTTGTTCCCTCACTCCTTGGGTTTAAAAGCTAAAACATGGATGAAAACTCTCACCCCGGGATCAATCCATACATGGGAAGAACTCTCTAACAAGTTCATAGAGAGATTTCTCCCAATGTCTCGACAAGCTGATGTTAGAGCTGAAATCTCTAACTTCAGAATGTTTCATGGAGAAAATCTCTATGAAGCATGGGAGAGATACAAGGACATCATAAGAAAATGTCCAGAGTTTGGGAGTTCTACAATCTTTCTATAAAGGACTTGACCATACTTCTCAATCTAACCTAGATTTTGCTGCCAGAGGATATTTCTTTACAGGAACACTTGAATCAAGATACAAAATCATAGAAAAGACTGTTGAAAGATGTCTCCAATGGCCAATAGACAGAGTGAGCCCAGTGAAGAAGCCAGGCATGCTAGAACTGGATAAACAAATAGCCATGGAAGCCCAGCTGGCATCACTCATGAATGAAGTGAAGAACCTGAAAGCTGACCAAGCAACACCAAGGATGGAAGTCTTACAACTCACAGCAACTGAAACAGAACCATTCTCAGCCTGTGGTGACCTTCATGACTCAACAGACTGCCCATCCACTGCATTGGTGTGTTATGCAGAAAATTTTGGCTATAGGAACTTCACTAGAGACAATCAAAAAGCAGGACGAAATACACATTCAAGCCCTGGAGGAACTATCATTAAGGATCAGAACCACAACACCCAATGGAGGCCACCCATTAACAGGGGACCATTCAACAACAATCAGCAGTAGTATCAGCAAGGTAGCAGCAGTGGAATGTTTGAACAAAGAAGAAACAACTACGTTTCGTTCCACAGAGATGACCAACGCATCAACACCCTGCAAAATTATGTCAAGGAATATGTCACCAAGAATGATGCAGTGATCAGGAACATTGAGTCCCATCTGGGACAGATTGCTGCCAACCTTCAAACCAGAACACCAGGATCACTACCAAGGGACACTGAGGTCCCCTCAACCAATTCTGAAATCCCTTGAGAGGTAAGTACCATGTCTAGCTAAAGACATTAAACTAAGCGCTAACTGAGAGGCAACCCCTTAGATACATTTGCTCTCTGATAAAGAGCATAGTTTTGGGGTGGTTATCCATAACCACATAGCTCCCAAAAAAGAGGGAACGTCTAATGTTCCTCTCCAAAAAGTCCAAATAAAATACGTTCTAGGAACCCTTGGGACAGGAGACCTCCACAATGAAAAGGAGAAACCCTCCTATTTATCTTAGCTTAGTTGTTTTTCAATTCTGTTTTAATTTCTTTTTCTTTCTGTTCCCTTGTAATTAATCTTTTTGAAATAGAAAATACCTTTTTTGATCAAACTGTTTGGTATATACATGCATTTCAGTTGTAGTATTAAGACTGCCCAATTCTTTTGGATTAACTAACATACATGAAACACAAAGTCACTGACTAATCATGCTTGTTCTTTCTCTGAGTACTTGAAAATAGAAACAGTGCAGGGAATTCAATCCTCAGATTTTTGAAAGAAGCTGATCTGTGTGAACTCAAACTGGTAAGGAACGGAAAAATGCCAAACACCTACTTTTGAGAGCATTCCTGAGGTGTAATCACAATGAAACTTCTCAGCTTGCCTTAATGCTGTAAGTACTGCTGCAGACAGATGAATTCTGCTGTCAAGGATCAAAACAGAATCACACACTCACCTCCATCATACACAATATGGTCAATCAAAAAGAACAAGGAGCGTAATCAACAATGAACAAGAAGAAAAAAAAGGAACAATCATTCAAAAGAATTCAAGAAAAATCAGAAAACCTTCCTCCAAAGGGGGAAAAAGGTTCAAGAAAAGGTGTTCCCTCAAAAACAGAAAAAGTCCAATTTCAAAGACACGAAAGCTAAATGTTCCTTGGTCTCACAAATCAGACCACCACTTCTTCCACATTTCCATATACTTACCCATCAAAGAATCCTTGGAACGGAAGACAGCTGTACTTCATAGGAACGCAGCAGAAAGGCAAGTTCTGAAGAATTACATCCAGGAATGGACAGAGCAAACACCAAGCCATGAGTGACAGTGAGACAAAAGATCAGCAACCTTCTCTTATCTGGGGGCAGAATCCTCATACTGTTTACTATGAAGAATAGTTCATTTTCTGAAAAGTTCATGATTGCTCGCTGGCTCAAGTTCCTTTCTGTTATGCTATTCTTTTAAATTGGTCAGACCAATACAATATTTCTGAGTTGTTTGAGGACAACCAACAGTTTAGTTTTGGGGTGTTTGATGGGACGTAAATTCGTTCCCATCTAAGCCCATTTTGATGACAAAATACCATACGTTCCCTCATCTGATGCGCAACTTCAGCATGAAAATCACTTGTTTTACATATTTGTGACAAAAACACAGTGGGGGAACGGATGGTAACGTATTCCTTTAAAATATATTAAAAGGGGAACGGACTGAGACGCATTTAATGCACCTGCTCCATTCATTTAATGCTTCTGTACACTTTGCAGGTAACGTGGAGTAAAAGACTTCTAAAAAGCAAGGCGGTGCACCAACTGAGCAGCTAGAAACGTGAAGAGCAGGGAATCAAGAGTTCTCATTGACTGAAAACAGAAGAAAAACATAGGAAGGCCTGCAAACAACGGCTAATCATCACCAAACCCTGTTCCATTCAGCAATTCACGCAAGCTTCACACTCTGCTGCCACCGTCCCGTCCCCTCATTCAAGCAACTAGCTCCAAGGGAATTACAGTCTTGCCATTCCTCTTCCAAGCTATAAATAGGACTTGTGGTACGTGCATGAATTGTGAAGAATGAAAATATGGAATTGACAAGTTGTAAGTCTTGTGATAAATTTGGATGTGTGAAAGTTAAATTTGATATATATTTGGATAACAGATATGAATCAAGAGACACAGTAATTCCTGACCAGAGTTCTAAGAATTTGACATAGTTACTTGTGTTTCAAGTAAGCGTGTTATAGAAGCTTCAAGAGGTAAGTTCTTGGTTTGGGAGAATTTTTCTCTGTGTTGTTCCACCAGAGTCTAAAAGGATCGTGGTTGTAATATTTGTGTGTTTGTCTATCGGATTATATTACATACTTAGTATAGTTGCATTCGTATAAGTGATGATGTGTGATTGGATATCTGAGATAACATTATAAATTAATAGGTTTATATGATGTATGATATACTATATGTATCTAACCTTACATGCAGGAAATGAATTCACGGCTGAAGACTACTCCATAAATATACTATATTATAACGTTATGGGGATATATTTCAGGTGTGCCAGCAGCAGCAGCAGGAGAGCCCTCTTAGGGCAAGAGGCCTGTGCAGGGTGGCTAGACAATCAGCTAGAGTAGAGACATAGTAGTTTTGAATTATTGTATATTTGTGTTTTGAGGCATGAATAGTAATTATGCATTTGTATAATTGTTATTGTTTTGAGAGGCATGTGTATCCTTAAGTTATGATGTGATATAATATCTCTATATAGATTATGAGTGTATTGGCACAGAGCCATTTTTAGTCCACTAAGTAAGATAATTTGATATATGAATAGATGGTCTGGACTTTTCTGTATTTTAGGGATTATATAAGATTAGGGATTTGATTTCGGTAGGTCCAGTTTATAGCTATTATGTTGTCCGTTAAACACTATTTGGTATGGTACAAGATATCGTATATGAATAGTATTTTGACTGTCAAAGACCGTTGTCAGAAATAATTAGGAATTATATGCAGGTAGGGGACTGTACAGATAATAATAATAATAATTATAATAACAATAATTTGGAAAATGAAATATGCATGGCAATTCATAAAGATAATTAAAAAGAAAAGTTAAGTCACTTAGTTACGCAGATAATGGTGATACTTTTATAGGTTAAGTCTTCTGCTTAAGCATTTATTTATACGACATTTCTGTACCACATGCATGTTAACTAACCGGTTGCGAATGGGGTGTTACATCTATCTTCAACACGAATATTTTCTTCACCACGAACTCAGTTGGTTCTGTTAGGTGGATTTGGTCGTATGTTCAAGTCATTTAATATCCGGGTTGTTGCTCGATCTGGGTTTCCCATTTAGAGTAGACGGGCCTCAAAATCCCGAATTCTCTAAGCATCTTGCTGCCTCTGTAGTTTGTTATGATTCTCCATCTTCTCCATCTGCTGAGTAGTGCACTTACAGCGGTTTGAGTTATACGTTGTTCTATGTTTTGATCTGTTCTAGGCTATTGTGGCTTGTATCATGTCTGGTCATGCATCCTAATTCGTAGCAGGGGTGGATGCTGATTTCAAGACGGCTTCGCTTACATGCACCACATCATAATCAATCACCAACTCGTTATTCAGATTTGGCTGGTTGGCTGGTCGTTCTTCTAATACTGGATTTGACTTTTGCGGTAGTCCAGGTGGTGGAAATGGTGACAGTTGATGGCTGCTTCTGGTATTCACCATATTGATCGTGGGAATAAGGATTTACAGGTTCCCACATACGGCGCCTACGTTTTGTCTAGGTGACAGAAGTGTCTAACCAATGGCTAGTGGATCAATATTAGATCAGGTACTCTCTAATGTATCTATGAACAAGATATACTGAGATAGCAGATCACAACACAAAACTGATAACAGCGTTAGCCAATGGGGTGGTGTGTGCGCACAGTGACAGCATAAGAATAATTGAGAGAGACTAGATCATACATGTAAGTTTTATCTCCTATTTATAAAGTTTATCTGTGTAGGTATAATAATCCTGGGCATTTAGTAGTCTATGGCCCCGATCAGCCATTGTATTAGTGCCATGTGGTTGCCCTTTGTTGGGCCTTCAGATATATGAACTTTATATAGATCCATAACAATCTCCCTTATATTTCATCCGAATCCAATCTTTAATACTGTTAAGAACTAAATTAAATTCCTTATTTTGTCCCTCTTTGATTCCCAAGGTTAAATTCTGCATAATATTCAATGCTAAAAGCCTCCAGCATATTTTTTTTTCTTTTTATACCAAAAGCCTCAGGCATTTGGGGGGTGTTTGGTTCAGGGTTTTTAAATATATGTCCATGCATCTGACTTTGGGAAAGTACCATGTCCCAGTTTGGTATACAGAAACCAAATATTTCCCCTGCTTTCGTAGTTGCATAGCGTTTCAGAAACTCACCTAAATAAAGAAGTGTTGTCACTGTTGAGAAAGACAACATGGAGGTGGTATTTCGTATTTCGCTAGGTAAATGGCAAGTAGGGCAACCAACATCAAACGAAAATGCCCTCATGTTAGCTTGCTTCTCTTCATTGTCTCCACCATCTGAAGCTTTAACTGGCACAAATTTTAGCAGTAGTTTCACCATTGGCCTGCAATTTCTCTTTACTTTGCTCTGTGTAGAAGACCCATGTCTAACTTTCATACGATTTTTATGAAGGAGCCAACCCATTTCTTGTATGAAATACAAAGCTCGAGTCTTTTCTTCCATTAGTTTGGTTTTTATCTGGATGTCATCAGTAGTCTCGGCTGCCTCAATGACATTCTCCAGCCTACAAATCTGAACAAATTTCTTGCTCTGCATTTATTTTTTTTAAACAAATTGTTCCGGGTGTTTCATCAAATTTTCCTATTTACAGATATTTGTCTCCCAAAAAATTAGTTTCACACCCACAACCACAATGGTAACTCACTTTCAAAAAGTAAAAAAAGAAAAAAAAAAAGAAAAAAAAAGATATTTTAGTATTTTTAATCAATTTTCCCATCAATATTCTTCTTTCAACCAAACATACAGTCAATAAATTTAACCCAATTTTTCCGGTAATATTTTGGCGTACCAAATAACTTTTTTTAAATTTTTCTACCAAAATCATTTTCCCACCATATTCCTACTAATTCTATTTTTCTGGTAAAAAAATTTTTCTCCTGAATCAAACGCCCCCTTGTAGTGAACTAGATGAAAGTGCAGGGTGTGCCAGTAAGTTACAATAAGATACATTTAGTTACCTGTGTTTCAATAATCTGAAAAGTAGCAATAACTTTTTTTTTTAGCATAAACCTCGCTCACACACAGGTGCAAGGTCTATAATCACATACAAGGGCAGTTCTTGCTTGAATGCTTTCCTCACAAAAATCTCTAGCATCTTCTTATTAATTTTTGGTCCAAAATCAATCACCCTTCCCGTCAAAAGTTCTAAAAGCATAATAGCAAAGGAATACACACCACATTTCTGAGTGAACTTGCCACTAGCCATGTGCACCTCATGTGTCGTGTTGCAGTTAGATTCAGTTACAACCTTTAAACCCATTGGAGAGGTTACATTAGATTTGTTTCCATTATGTCGTTTTGTGCCAATGTGCAGACCTAGAGGAACCCAAATCAAGACGAGTTAGAAATGGATATATTTGTGACCGCTCAAACAGATTGCATCATTAGAAATGGAAATCAGGAGAGGAAAAAACAAAAGCAAGTTCAGGGAAAAGTCAGGTATTTATGGAATCAATCAAGGATAAAATGGGTAATTTAATATAATTTTTTTTTGTAGGGGTTTAATATAATTTTTAATCGTGTTAGAGATTGAATTTGGATGGAAAATTTATAAGAGTTAAGTGATTAAAAAAATAAAGATAGGGTGATAAATGATAGAAATTGTTCTGTCCTTGGGACAGAGATGTCCAGTCCAATAAGCTGGTATGTTTCTCTTGGATCTAGTGCCCTCTCCAAGGTATCTATAGAGGAGATACCATTGAGTCAAGCAGATCAATTTGCACAGAATATTATAACGGCGTTAGCCAATGGGGTGTGTGTATGCGCACAGTGACAGCATAACAGTAAGAGAGAGCGTATCGTACCTTTAGGGTTTACCTTGTATTTATAGAGGTTACCTGTGGGTAGTATGGATGGGTCTTTGGTGCCTCTGGTAAGGGCTCAGGCCTGCTTGCTATGCTGTCGTATTAGGATTAGTATCCTTGGTGGATACCTATCCATGATTATTATTGATTCATATCTTGGATTGCCCCTTGTTGGGCTTACCACTTGATGGGCCCTTTATATGGGTCCATAACAGTTGCCCCTCAGCCAGGCTACCTGGACATCCGGGTTGCCGGGGTGAACTTATGTGCATGTTTCTTCGGGTTCGTGTTCCTGAACGTGTTCGCGTTCTTTCCGACTTTCAAACTTTTGCAATGTTTCTCGTTTTTTCGAGTTTTTTCCATGTGAGGTATCTCTTGCCCCTTATCTTGACGGGCTGAGCATCAACCCGACGAGATATTGCTCGTATCCCTTTTTTCTGGATTGGGGGTAGTCTCGAGCAGTTGGGATTCAACTGGCGAGTTGTCCCTCCACGTAAGCATTCATGCGTATTCCGAGTTGTGGCTTGTGCCAAGGACGATTTCTCCTCGTTCCTTATATCGGCAGGTTAAGCATCAACCGTGTTCGTACTCCGGATTAGGGATGTGCTTAAGTTGTTGGAATCCAATTGACAGGTTGCCCCCAAGCAGCATACCTAAAATGGAGTATGATTGTATGCCTTTGGTTACTTGGTCGACGGGTTTTGCATGAACCCGACGGGATAGTTTGCGTAGTGACCGGGTAACAGATGCGCTTTAGTAGTCATGGTTCAGCTGGCGAGTTTCCCCCAACCGTCAGGTGTCGAACTCGGTTAATGGTTGCATATGTATATATCCTGTTTTATTTGTTGGTTTATGAGTTGTACTCATTTCGTTCGACAGCCATGCTTATATCCTGTTTTATTTGTTGGTTAATGGTGTCGAACTCGGTTAATGGTTGCATATGTCGAACTCGGTTAACAGCCCGCGTGCTTTAGCGTGCCGCAGCCGTTCTATGCCGTTTTCGCGTTTCGTGCGCATTTATTGCAGCATCGTTTCAGTTGTCTAATCATTACTTTTGGACTGAATTGGTAGTATTGACCCTCCCTCTTGGCTTTCTGCGTGCTGTGGTTTCTGCCCATGATGATTGCGATTACATCCCACGATTGTTGCAGTTATTACTTACTCGTGCAAAGACCTTAGTGACCCTAACCTTTGCCATTCGCAACCCTTCAGGATCACCAGCCATGCTTATATAAATCTTCATCGCACATTATGTGCTTTTGTTTCCCTTCTGAGCATTGTGCATGTGTGTTTCTTAGAGTGTCAGCATCAACCGTATTTCTCCATCTCCTGCTACTTCACCTCTTTCGCCAGGTATTTCACTTATCTTCTATCTTCTATTTTCTCTGTTTTGAGGTGCCTGCATTTGGCCTTTGTTCGGTAGCATGCTTTTGCAATTTTGAGTTATTTGTCCTGCATATGTTGAATTTCTGTTAGTTTCTCCATAGTTTTCACTTGCCAGAGCTTGTGCATTACTTCTTGTCTTTCTGGTGTTTATCACATTCATCACTTTGTCTCTTTCGCCCCCCAGTGCTATCCTAGCATTTTTCAGTTTTTGACCAAATGAGGGGGAAAAACCCTCCTTCTTCAGCTTTGTGTTGTAAGGGGGAGACGGAGGAGGATTCTGAGTTTTTGAAAAAGATTCCACCTGGTGCCCATTTCTGGCTCTGGGGGATTCCAAGGACCGAGGAAGAGGAACGGGAAGCCATGCTTCGTGGTTGTCATGTTGGTAGATCTCGGAGAAGGGCCGGGATATCCAATAGGGAGTTAGGGCATCCCCGAGGTAGAACTTCATCTAACCGGGCTAGGGGTCGTCTCACCGGAAACAGACGTGTGTCACGTCCGTTTCCTCAACCCGGGGCTGAGCTTTCTCGCCAGCCCATGATTCCTCTGAGTTCGCTGTCCAACATCCGAGCTCTCCCGCATTCTTCCCCTATCCCCAAGAGTGTCCCCGGTTACTCCTGTGTCTACTTGAGTTCTAAGCTTGTCGAGCAAGGATGTGACTCGTTGGCCGAGTCCACATTGGCTAGTTGCCGACATAGAGATATTATGGAATCTACTTCGGCATCTGGTGAAGCAAATGATCCCGTTATGATCTCTGACGTTTCGACTTTGTCATCTTATAGTGATTCATCTGATAGAAATTTTGATTCAGGTATTCCCATTCTCGTCAGATTCAGCTTTTTTCTTGTTTTAGGTATTTATGGCATCTTCCCCTCAAGAAGCTGTAGATGAGTCGGGTTCGAATGAGTCGTGTTTTAAGTCACCTCCTGCCCCTCTAGTATCCCAGTTTCCCTGGGTGACCTTTGAGGTTTTGAACACCACATCCGAGATGAGCTCGGATGATGTTGTCGGCCTTCCCGTTGGACAATTGGATAATTACGATATAGTCCCTCCCCAAGAAGATGAGCCGGTTTGCTCTGGGGGAGCAGAAGAAAACCCTTGTTTCTTTTTCTTTTATCGTGATGCCGTGACTCAACTTGGAATTCGGTTTCCTTTGACCGAGTTCCAAATCGATATTCTTAATCATCTCCATATATCACCCACCATGGCTGGGGTTTTGTTAAGGCATTTGAGCATTTTTGTGCATATCTTGCTCTTCAGCCCTCCATTCGCGTATTTTCTATTTTTTTCAAGTTGTTTCTTGTCGAATTGGTCGTGAACCACCGGAGAGAAAGGGTTGGGTTACCATCCGGGGTGTTCCGGGTCGTAGACTTTTTCGGGTTTATACTGAGTCCTTTAAAAATTTTAAAGACCAGTTCTTTAAAGTTGCTGCACACCCCAGTAAAGAGGTATGGTTTCTTCATAACCATGGTACCGAGGGTGTGGAGGGAAAGTTTCCCTTATGTTGGTCATCTGACCATTTCCAATTTCCTCCTTCAAGTTATCGTTTCAACGAGTCGGAGTTAAGTTCTGCCGACATCAATAGTGCCACTGCCATTGGTATATACCTGCAGTCACTCAAACATGCCAGTGTTGCATCCCTCATTTATAAGTCGCGAGAAGAGCTTGATACCGAATTAAGTATGTTTATTTCTACATTTATAATGCTTGTATATTTCATTTTATGACTCGATTGTCGCTTTGTTTTGTAGTTCCGGATATGGAAGGCCAACAACCAGGCGAGCAGCAAGGTGAAAAGGACGACCAGCCTAGCTGGCTCTCGGTTTTAAACCGGGGTACCAAGGGAGCTGTTACTGACCCGACAGGCAAGAAAAGAAAAGCCCATGATGAAAGATCGAAGAAAATTCCTTCCCTTACTGCCGAGAAGAACAAAGGAGTCCCTGGTGACAAATCCAAAGGGAATCCTGAGAAGCATGCTCCTGTTTCTTCCAAGGGCGTGTCGAAGTCGGCTATACCCCCGCCATCCTCCAGGATTTCCAAGCATTCATTATGGAAATCTGGGATAACAGGTGCTCTCTGGGATGTCGTTTGCCCCCCTGAGATTTTCTTTAATACCTCCCATTTTACCTCAACGCAAGTGAGGGAATCGGAGGATATGGAGTTGGGTTGTATGAAAATGTCCACCATGGTTAAGCCACTCCTGTCTTTGAAGGATAATTATCTTCGCACCCTAAATGACTTGAATACATGCCAGGGTGAAAAAGCCAAGGCCATTGCTGACTTATCGCAGGTGAAGGAAGAAAAGGACCAAGTTGTTCTGACATTGGCGGAGACTAAAAATAGTTTCACCGACCTTCAAAGGGAGCATAACGAACTTCAATCCTTACCTGCCTTTAATCATAAGTCGCTGACTGGTTTCAAAATTATGTTCGAAAAGGTGGAGGCGGAGTTGAAGGAGGCTAAGTCCACCACCGAAAACTATCGAGTTGAACTCGTGAAATCAGTGGTGGGTTCTTTCAACAATGCTCTGAATCAACTGAAGGTTGTCAACCCAGAATTAACATTTAATACAACCAGAATTCATCCCAAGGCATATGTCAGCAAGGGCTTGATTGTAGGTCCCCCTCCAGAATCTCCACCTTGTGATTCTGTTACTCGGACAGAAGGCGGGGAAGAGACCATGGTAGAGGGCGGTGAAGAAGTTAGCACGCAACCTACTCCTCCTGCTGCATGAAAGGCCGGGATGTCGGTCTGTCTTTGTAATTTCTATTTGGGGCTTGCGATCCCCATTTTGACGTATTTGGAATATTGCCGGTTTTACTCCGATTTTTAATTGCGTTCTTTTTGTCATTTTATCGCCTTCGTATTTTCTGCTTTACGATTTGACGTCTTGCATTTTTACATCCCGAATTCACCATATATGCATATCTAGGTATTTGGATTTGCATAATCCGGCATGTTTTCCTGGAGCCGTGTTCACTTTTGCTAAAAGTTTGGCTCATCTTTGCCTTTCTTACAAGTGGGCTTCTGGCATTAGTATCTAAGTTTATAACTTAATCAAAATTCTCATACTGCACCTTGTCCGAGTTTCCCCTCAACATTGTATTTGAGTTGCAACGTGAGTTGATTTTACTTTTTCAAACCGGTCTTTTCTGAGTTTTGCATTAATCTGTATCCGAGTTTGACCATACACTTGGTAATTTGTCAACTTAGAATTTCACTAAACCCGTGCATCTTACGAGTTTTATATTATTGAGTTATATTCGAGTGTTTGCCACCATCCACTGGTGAATTCGTTCAACTCAATTATATTTACTAAACTCGTGCATCTTACGAGTTTCATATTCTTGACCTGGTCGAGGTCAAAGCATTGTACGGATTCCGCTTTATGTCATTTTCCATGATGCATGTTTGTGTTGACGTTACCGTTGTGGTAAGCCTGTATTAATAATGGATCTTGTCTCTATTGACTTAACCATTTGCTATAAGTTGAATGTTGTAATTCAACTTTTATCTAAGATAAAGACAACATTGTCACCTGTCCCTTTTGGTTTCTAGACCAAAATAAGGACCATTTTGACTTGATCAGAGTCACTATGACAAATTGTACTTGTATCTCAGATTTCGTATTGATGCATCGAAAATAGACAAGGACAAATCTTTTGAAAAAGAAAAATTTCCTCATTTATTGATATCAAATCGTTTGCTACATGAATTTGCTGGCATATTCGGCTTTAGTCAAATCCCTAATAGAGGAAAAAACGTCATCTAGGAAACTTTAAACAAATTGAAATATTGAAATATTGGAAAGGCGGACTTCGGATTTAGCTGTGATATATCTTCAGCTTATCCGTATTCCAAGTCCGCTTTATTTCTTTTCCTTCCACTGTTTCTAGGCTCCTTTTCCAAGCTTTTCTCTAACTCGGTATGGTCCTTCCCAGTTTACAGCTAACTTTTCATCTCTGGCATTTTTATTTCCAATATCCTCTCTCCTGAGTACCAAATCATTTTTCTTGAAAATTCTTGGCCTTACTTTCTTGTTGTATCTGACTGCCATATGTCGCTTAACCATCATATCGCGGCAGTGAGCTGTAACCCGAGCTTCATCAGCAAGGTCTAACTCGGCAGTGAGTAGCTTACTGTTCTGCTGCTCGCCTTGCTCACTACTATTCATCTTCCTCCAAGAAGGTTCTCCGATTTCCACCGGGATCATGGCTTCACAACCATATGTTAGTCGAATAGGGGTTTCCCCTGTTGTAGTTTGGGTGCTCGTTCTGTATCCCCAAAGAACAAAGTAGAGTTGCTGAACCCAGCTTTCTTCGGCATCGAACATTCGTTTTTTAAGACCATTCACGATTACCTTGTTTGCTGCTTCAGCTTGTCCATTTGACTGTGGGTGTTCCACAGATGCAAAGCGATGTTTGACTTGCAAGTCTTTCATCAATTGTTGGAACCTTTTATCAGCAAATTATGTTCCATTGTCAGTAACCACCTCGCCCGGTATCCCGAATCTGGAGACTATGTTCCGTTCAAAGAACCTTTGTACTCTAGCTGAGGTGATTGTGGTGACTGGTTCTGCTTCTATCCACTTTGTGAAATAATCCACAACTACAATCAACCACTTTAACTGCCTTTCTGTAGCTTTGAAGGGTCCCAACAAGTCCATTCCCCATTTGAAAAAGGGCCATAGTGCCGAGATATACCTCAGTTCTTCAGGTGGTGATAGAATTAACTTGGCATGCTTCTGGTAGCTATCACATTTCTTCACATGGTCTTTAGAGTCTGCCTCCATGGTCGGCCAATAATAATCAGCTCGGAGGGCCTTTCGGGCCAAAGCTTTGCCTCCCTGTTGATGGTCGTTGATTTCTTCATGTATCTTGGCCAGAACATATTCTGCTTCATCCGAGTTTAAGCATTTCAACATGGGTACGTGCAACCCCTTTCTAAACAGCTGATCCTTCACAACTGTGTATTGTGTCGCATCTCGGACCAACTTTCTGGATTCAGTCGATCTTCTGGCAATATTCCTTTCTCAAGGTATGCCACTATGGGTTGTCTCCAGTCACTTGCCGAGGTAATAACCATCACGCAACTCGGCACTGTTATGCTTTGTTGTACCACAGTTCTGTGGTTGCCTAGGTTTTTGGTTCTTGCCAATTTAAACAAGATATCAACTCGGCAATTTTTCCCTCGAGGAATACGAGTGACCTGTACTTTATCGAAGTCGGCCATTATTTCTTGAACCTTACTCAGGTACTTCATCAGTAAAGGACCTTTGGCCTGGTACTTTCCTTCTATAGCGAAGTTACCAACTGTGAGTCACTAAAGATTTTCACCCTCTTAGCTCCGTGTTCTTTAGCCTGCATCAACCCGGCTATCAGAGCTTCTTATTCTGCTTTATTATTCGAAGTCGGGAATCCCAAATTCAAAGAGTGCTATATTGTTACTCCTTTCGGGCTTTCAAGTATGATTCCTGCTCCACTTCCTTTATCATTAGAGGATCCATCTACGTAGACCTTCCATGCTTCCCCAGATTCGCTATGTTCCGGGTTCATTGGTGTTAGCTCCATTATGAAGTCGGCCAGAGCTTGTGACTTGATGGCCTTCCGACTTTCGTAAGCTATGTCATACTCACTGAGCTCAATTGCTCAGTTAGTCATTCGTGAGTCACTAAAGATTTTCACCCTCTTAGCTCCGTGTTTTTTAGCCTACATCAACCCGGCTATCAGAGCTTCGTATTCTGCTTTATTATTTGATGTCGGGAATCCCAAATTCAAAGAGTGCTCTATTGTTACTCCTTCTGGGCTTTCAAGTATGATTCCTGCTCCACTTCCTTTATCATTGGAGGATCGATCTACGTAGTGTAACATCCCGAGCGCTGACGAGGGCGGGGAGTGATCGCCGGTGCAAAGAGGCACGGACAAGGAACGGCTCCTGACAGGCTTCCAGCGGGGGTTACTTGCACGAACGAATCGAATCGACACCCGTAAGAGAGAGATTCCAAAGACTGTGCATGTATGAGACTGCACAATTTGGGATAGCTTATAAGAATTAATTGGTACTACCTATACTAACAAGATGCATCTGCTTTTCGGTAGCCCAGAACGGAAGAACTCCATAGTTAAGCGTGCTTGACTTGGAGCAATTCTGGGATGGGTGACCTTTTGGGAAGTTTTACCGGGAAGTGTGCGAGTGAGGAAAAAGCACACTGAAAAGTCTCGTGTTAGTATGTGGGGATAGTCATTGATTCTTGAAGCGGTCGGGCGTTACAAGTGGTATCAGAGCAGGGCCTCTCTTTCAGTACGGTGTGGTTCGAGGACGAACCAGGAAGAAGCTGGTGGGCATGTAACATCCCGAGCGCTGACGAGGGCAGGGAGTGATCGCTGGTGCAAAGAGGCACGGACAAGGAGCGGCTCCTGACAGGCTTCCAGCGGGGGTTACTTGCACTCGGTAGCCCAGAACGGAAGAACTCCATTGTTAAGCGTGCTTGACTTGGAGCAATTCTGGGATGGGTGACCTCTTGGGAAGTTTTCCCGGGAAGTGTGCGAGTGAGGAAAAAGCACACTGAAAAGTCTCGCGTTAGTATGTGGGGATAGTCATTGATTCTTGAAGCGGCCGGGCGTTACACGTAGACCTTCCATGCATCCCCAGATTCGCTATGTTCCAGGTTCATTGGTGTTAGCTCCATTATGAAGTCGGCCAGAGCTTGTGACTTGATGGCCTTCCGACTTTCGTAAGCTATGTTATACTCACTGAGCTCAATTGCCCAGTTAGTCATTTGTGAGTCACTAAAGATTTTCACCCTCTTAGCTCCGTGTTCTTTAGCCTGCATCAACCCGGCTATCAGAGCTTGTATTCTGCTTTATTATTCGAAGTCAGGAATCCCAAATTCAAAGAGTGCTCTATTGTTACTCCTTCCGGGCTTTCAAGTATGATTCCTGCTCCACTTCCTTTATCATTGGAGGATCCATCTACGTAGACCTTCCATGCATCCCCAGATTCGCTATGTTTCGGGTTCATTGGTGTTAGCTCCATTATGAAGTCGGCCAGAGCTTGTGACTTGATGGCCTTCCGACTTTCGTAAACTATGTCATACTCACTGAGCTCAATTGCCCAGTTAGTCATTCATCTCGCCAGGTCCAGCTTGTGCAACACATGTCGTATAGGCTGATTGGTCCTGACTATTATTTGATATCCCTGAAAATATGGCTGCAATCTTCTTGCCATGATCAGTAAAGCAAAAGCCACCTTTTCTAGCTTTTGATATCTGACCTCTGCACCTTGCAAAGCTCTACTGATAAAGCAAATTGGCTCCTGGCCTTTATTAGTTTTCTTGATCAGGACTGCACTTATTGCCTCTTCCCCCACAGTCAGATACAGGATCAGAATGTCTCCTGGTTCTGGCTTTGAGAGCACTGATGGAGTGCAAGACATCTTTTAACTTTGTCGAACGCGGATTGACACTCCGGGTTCCAGCCTTCTATTGCTTCCTTCTTTAATAATTTAAAGAATGAGAGTGCATTCTCAGCAGACTTTGGTAAAAATGAGGTTAATGCAGCTAATCGGCTGGTTAACTACTGAACCTCCTTCTTATTCTGTGGCACCTTCATATCAAGTATCGCTTTGCACTTATCAGGGTTTGCTTCAATCCCTCTATGGGTTAACATGAAACCCAAAAACTTTCCAGTTGGGACTTCGAACGCACACTTTACCGGGTTTAGACGGGTTCGATATTTCCTGAGTTTTTGAAAAGTTTGTTCGAGATCCTGGACATGGTTTGTCATATCAAATGACTTGACGATCATATCGTCAATGTATACTACCACATTTTTTTCCCAACTGATCCTCAAACACCATATTCATCATCCTTTGATAAGTTGCCCCTGAGTTTTTAAGCTCCAAATGGCATCACATTATAGCAGTAGTTGGCCTTTTCAGCAATAAAGGCGGTTTTTTCTTGATCTCCTGGATACATTGGAATCTGGTTGTAACCAGAATATGCATCCATGAAAGACAGCAATTGAAATCCAGCCGAGTTATCTACCAGCTAGTCTATGTTGGGCATAGGGTAGGAGTCTTTTGGGCAGACCTTGTTCAAGCCCGTATAATCAGTACAGACTCTCAACTTCCTGTTGGGTTTTTTCACCATCACCACGTTTGCCAGCCATGTTGTATACTGTATTTCCCGAATGAACCCCGCATCCAGTAATTCCTTCACATGTTCTTCCAGGACTTGTTTCCTTTCCGGTCCTAGCTTCCTTTTCTTTTGAGAAACCAGTGTGGATCCGGGGTAAACTGCCAACTTGTGGCAGTAGAAGGCAGGGTCTATCCCTGGGATCTCTGATGATTTCCAAGCAAATACATCCGTGTTGTTTTTTAGAAACCCGGCTAACTCTTACTTGATCCGAGGATCTATAGTCTTACCAATTTGGGTAAATTGACCAGGTTCTTTCTCCAATGCTAGATCTTTTAATTCTCCATCGGGCTTAAGTCTCGAGATTACTTCTTCTCTTATGTCTAGTTCAACCATGTTGACCGACCTCTTTGAGTGTTGAGGAATTGTGTTCTTGCCGAGTTTATCCCTTGGGTGAATCCGAGGTGGACTCGAATGTCCGCCTTCATTTTCTTTGACGGTGTTGAAATAGCATCCCCTGGACTCCTTTTGATCGCCACAAACAGTAATTATTTCATTCTTACTGCTCACCATTTTTATTTTCTGGTGCTTTGTAGAAACCTGCATGTCCCACTAGTGTATGGTTGGTCTTCCCAGAATTATATTATATTCGGATAGGAAATCAGCCACTATGAATCTGACCCGTTCTGATTTGAATGCTTCTTTTGTTCCCAAGGTCAACCTGAGGTCTATGTAGCCTTTAGGAGGTGTATGCTCTCCATTAAAAGCTATCAAAGTCATTTTGCAGGGTTTGAGGTCCTCCTTATCCAGGTTCATCTTTTTGAAAGCGTCCCAGAGTATGATGTCGGCACTACTCCCTGCATCCACGAAAATATTCTTAACCCGGCAATTTACCAAGGTTCCAACAATGACTAACCCATCTACATCTCCCGGCAACACAACATGCATATCATCTTTTGTGAAGTACAAAAAGGGAGAGTCTGGTTTGCTCAGGTCTTCCTTGAATTTAGGACGGTCTCGGATAGAGAGTACTTCTTTCAAATACTTTCTTCTGGCACTTACTGTGTCTCCTCCTCCTCCTCCTCCTCCCAGGGCTCCACTAATTACATTGCAATCAAATTCTGCTTCCGAGAACTCATCATGGTTAGAATCATTATTCTGATTCCGTTCCTCCTTGTTTTTCTTTTCAGGGACCGAGCTTTTACTTCTATTTTTGTTTCCCGACTTTCTTTTGTTATTTTTGGAACCCTGGGTTTTGATCACGTATTGGCGTAACCTTCCATCTCGAACAAATTTCTCCACAACATCTCGGAGATCCCAACATTGGTCAGTAGTATGACCCGGTCCGTCATGAAATGCACAGTATTTGGACTTGTCCAAACCTCCTCTGTCGAATATGGGCCGGGGTCTTTCTACCTTCTTCATTTCCATCATTGCCACTTCCCTCCAGATTTGAGAGCGTGGCGCATTCAGCGGTGTGTACTTCTCATATCTTCCAACTCGATCCCGGCCATCCGGGACTCGGACCCTTGATTCCTTTTTCTCGTTGTCAACCCGTTCTTTTCCTTTCGGGGCCGGGCTTCTCCTTCTTAGGCTAATTCTTTTGCCCTCGTCAGATTGCGCATTGGCAATTTCCATTTGCTCAAGTTCAAGGTATTTTTTCGAACGAGTTCTGAATTCCTCCAACGTTTCATCGGGTCCTTATAGACCGACTTGGCTTGTCTGGATGTACCGTCCAAACCAGCCACAATGAGATGTACGTGGACATTCTCTTGTAAACCCGGCACCTGCAACGCAGCATCTTTGAAACGGTTGAGGTATCTCTGGAGGGTTTCTCCAAGTTGATGATGTATCTTTCCAAGCGAGAACTCGGACTTCGGGTGTTTCTTACTAGTTGCAAAGTTTAAGAGAAACTTTTCCCCAAATTCCTCAAAAGACCTAATGGAGTTGGCAGGTAAGGTAGATAACCATGTCTGCGCAGCCCCAGTCAGGGTTATGGCAAATATCCGAGATATAAGAGGCTCGTCTATTCCTCGGATGTACATGTCCGTGGCGAAAGCATCGATATGGACCTGTGGGTCTTGACTTCCATTATATTTCGGCAGTCGTGCTAAATCAAAGTCTTCTGGTAAGGGTGCATTCAAAATCTCCCCAGTGAAGGGGCTGTTGTTATACTTCCCCCTGCTGTATTTTCTTCTGTAGGCACCGGATTCCACCTGCCCTCTAACTATCTGTTCATCACGGCGAGGACGGGTTCCATCCTGATGTCTCTGCCCATTTGCCTCTGTTGAAGCATTTTGAATCATGGGCTGCAGAGGAGCGTTTTGTCCCCCCAGAACCTGGTTTTTCGGGTTCGGATTTGTCGTGTTCGCCGGATAAGGCCTTTCACGATTTTCCACCTCTATAACCCGATTCTGATGAACCGAGTTCCGATTTCCTTCCCGGCCATTGGCATCCTGGCCTTCGTTTCTTCCAGTTAAAGCCATTAAGCGCTGTTCCAGGTCTCGCATTTCCCTAGTACTTTCCTCTCGTATTGTTTGGAATCTTGTTGCTGCTGGAGGTTATTGCGATTTTCCAATTCTTCTATTCGCTGCATAATGGAAGCGAATGCATTTTGAGCCAGCCGAGTATCTGGATCGGCTGACTGGGCAATACGCGCAGCAAGATCCCCGGGGTGCTGGGGAGGGTTAGTCCTTACTGGAGCCATGATTGGATCAGGACCCCTATCACGACGTGCTGGAGTGGAAGCGGTGTTTGAGACATCTTCGCTGACATGGACGTGATCATAATCCACATCAGTTCCTAGCTGGTGTTGAGGCTCATTTGCCTCTTCCAGAACTGGATCCAGCGGTTGGTTTTGGTTTTAGGGTGGCCGCTGGCTACTGCTCCTTGTTTGGATTTCCATCCTTCGTCAGGTTAGTGGGAACTTCAAATTCAGAGAAGAATTTCTCACAGACGGCGCCAATGTTTTGTCCTTGGGACAGAGATGTCCAGCCCAATAAGCTGGTATGTTTCTCTTGGATCTAGTGCCCTCTCCAAGGTATCTATAGAGAAGATACCCTTGAGTCAAGCAGATCACTGTGCACAGAATACTATAACGGCGTTAGCCAATGGGGTGTGTGCGCACAGTGACAGCATAATAGTAAGAGAGAGCGTACCGTACCTTTAGGGTTTACCTTGTATTTATAGAAGTTACTTGTGGGTAGTATAGGTGGGCCTTTGGTGTCTCTGGTAAGGGCCCAGGCCTACTTGTTATGCCGTCGTATTAGGATTAGTATCCTTGGTGGATACCTATCCATAATTATTATTGATTCATATATTGGATTGCCCCTTGTTGGGCTTACCACTTGATGGACCCCTTATATGGGTCCATAACAGAAATCATAGCAGATTTTTAAAGTTTTCCATATTTGAAATTACTTTAAAAAATTTTAGGATTAAAATTAGTTTCCT
This sequence comes from Gastrolobium bilobum, assembly GCF_033153095.1. Classification (NCBI taxonomy): domain Eukaryota; kingdom Viridiplantae; phylum Streptophyta; class Magnoliopsida; order Fabales; family Fabaceae; genus Gastrolobium; species Gastrolobium bilobum. The sequence goes on along the minus strand of NW_026899435.1, from coordinate 32,327 downwards.
AAAATTAAAATAAATTTTTTATGAAGGTTAAGTGTTACGATATTTAACAAAAATAAAAATTATATTATAAAAAAGAATTTTGGAGCCTTTTTCTCTCTTTAAGCACAATTTCTTATTCTAATAAGTGGCAATTTTCAACACAATGCTTTGATACAACATAAATATGATAAGAAAAATTTATGATTAATTTGATCCATTATCAAATTCATGTCGTGTCGTATCAAAACATTATGTTAAGAATTTGAAATTTTTAACTCAATTTCTAATAAGTGTTGTCATATTTATTAAAGGATTTGGAATTTAGGTTGTCATGCCAGATAAGAAGACATAGTGCATCATCCATTAAAAGTAAAGGAGCATGATATTTCCATCCACTTTATGAGAGTCATCGGAGGCTAGCTGATGGTGAAAGGAAAAAGTGCTTAAACTCAGTTATGGTTGATCGGTATATAAAACCATCACATATTTGATAGAAATACGTGATGGTTTTATACCACCACTTACATGTTAATTTTTTTTAGGGAAGAATTCCTTTTATAAATTTTTACAAATTACGTTATATATTTCCGAGAATATATGTACATAATATAACTTAATGTACTTCCAAAAATATATAGTATTGTAAGAATTTATAAACAAAAAATTTATAAATATAATACTTTTTTTTCTTTTATTTTCAAAATAAATTAAACCGAAATATGCATGGGGACGGGTGTGGATAAATATTATAACTCAATACCTCATGTTAGTTATTATAAACCTGCTCAAGATTCACAAATATTAAACAGAAGGCAGCAAGGAAAAGACCAGAATACCTCTCTATATCAATTACATAGACTTTAATCATTACTATTTACATAATCATGTCCTTTTTAAACACAATGTTTTTGGTCAAGGTTTTCAATAAAAAAGAAAAGAAAAAAAGAGAGAGTGAGGAACGTGGGTCTACGCGCCACAAGTGAGACGAAGATCCGGTTGAAAGTAAAAAATAGCGAGGATGACGTAACACTCGGGCAGCAGGAAAACGTACACGTAAGCGCTTTGGGGGCAGCAGGCAGCACAAGGCGCCGTTTTACAAACTCTCAGACAGAGAAATGAAATAATTAATTAATGAAAAATACATCTATTATGTAACATGATGTAAGCTTATTTTCCTACCCAAACAAATAGAACGTAGAGTCCATAATTTTTTATTTTCTCTTTACTCAACTCATTCTCTCTCTCTTCTTTTATGTTAGTATAGGACCAAATAGTATTTTTTAGGTAACATTATATAAGTATAACCCTATCACAACACACACCCGAGCCTCGGGTTCGTATGTTCGGCGCCTAGGTTCGGAACCGAGCCTCTGAAAGAATCCAAACCTGCCCCCTCGAAAAACAACGGATAGAAGGGAAAATACAGCATGAGAGAGAAAATAGCAAATTTCTAGAGAGAGAAAATAAAGTAAAACTGAATTTTAGTGAGAGAGAGAGAGTGGTGGATTTCTAGAGAGAGAGAGAGTGGTGGATTTCTAGAGAGAGAAAGGGATGGCGATGGTTCAGATCGCCAGGAGGAAGAAGGGACGGCCGTCGAAGGCGGATCTGGCCCGCCGCTCCGGCGAGTCTTCGACAGTCACAGCACAGCCAGATCTCCGGCGAAGCCTCCGTCGCCGGAACGTGAGGTACAACATCATCCAATACGACGATGATTACCTCAACGACGACGAGGACGAGAGGAGGCGCGAGAAGAAGAAGCTCAAGCTGATGGTGAAGCTGAACCATGGCGAAGAAGAAGAAGAAGAACAAGAAGAAGGCGATTCGGCACCGAATTGCACTCGCGCAGAAGAAAATGACGACGACGATGAAATTGAAGTTGGGGAAGAGAACGAGGATGGAGAAGAAGAGCACAGAGAAGACGAAGACGATGTGGTAATGGATTCTGCAAAAGCAAAGAGTGTGTTAGTGTCACTGAGATTCTTGTTTGGTGTGATAACCGATTGGTCCATAACACACTCTCTCTCTTCTTTCTCTTTTTGTTTTCTCTCTCTAGGATTCTCTATCCGTGTCGGGATTGAGAGAGAAAAGAACTAGCAAGTCAACTGTCAAAAAAGAACTAACACATATAATCTCTCTCTCTCTCTCTCTCTCTCTCTATATATATATATATATATATTGACACCTGTGATACTGTCTTTCTCTGTCTTTATGTTGTCTCCATTGCACTCTATTATATATAATATATAACTCAGTCATTGGCCTTTGGACGGTATTAAGTGTGTGTGTGTGTGTGTTTTTCTTATGATGATAGGTAAAGGGCAGAAAAGTTGATTCGAAAGAGCTCCAATCTGTTTCTGTTTGTGTTTCTGTTTCAGGTTTGTATGATTTTAATGGGGTACTTGTTGCGGTTGTGGATGTGATTGTTGTTATTGTTGTGGGTGCAAATTTTATTTTTTATTTTTTTTAATTTGGAAAGGAAAAAAAAGTGATGAGTACTAACGGTTCTGTTTCTGCATCGTCCTTTGGTGTGTTTCTATCAATTTGATTTGCTTTTTTCTTCTTCTTCTTTCTGTTAGGATTTCCAGCGAATCCCCCATCTGGGATTCCGTTGCCTGATAAGAGGACCCTGGAAATTATCCTTGACAAGCTTCAGAAGTATGGGTTTTCTCAATGTTTTTTGGTTTTTGTATTTATGGATGATTTGAATGATTGCATAGTGGTGCATGTTTTTGGGTGCTGTTTTTGTTTTTCTGACTTGGCACTGCTGTGGGTCTGAATGATGGCAGGAAGGACACGTATGGTGTGTTTTCAGAGCCAGTTGATCCGGAAGAGGTGTGTGGAATTTTCTTCCTGTGAGTTGGTAATCTTGCTTTTGGAAGACACCCCTGAGTTGGAAGTTCAAATTCTGTTTTGACATGCAGCTTCCTGATTATCACGATGTGATTGAGCATCCCATGGACTTTGCCACCGTGAGGAAGAAGTTGGCAAATGGATCTTATCCTACCTTAGAACAATTTGAGGTGTGCAAACTTGTCTCGACTGTTCATGATTCGAGGAATTTTCTCTTTTGTTCGAGATTTTGATTGTTTTGCATTGTGGTATAACGAGTGTTGGAACTTGTCATAGCTTGGACTGGTTGGACTTGAGAGTTGAGACTCAAATTTAGGCATAACTTGTTCTGTCTTTTCTTTTGTGGATTCGGCAAGGATGGCTGTTGCCAAAGATGTATCAGTAAAAAAATGTGGGTTGTTAGCAACAGTCGGTTACATATAGTTTATACTTAGTATGTAAACTAAACATTTGGAATGGCTAATTTCTTAATTTATTCAGCGTATTGTCAAAATTTGAGCATTTTTTTTCTGTAATGTTACTTACAGATGGTCATTGATCATTTTATACTATTCAGAGCATATTTTAGTTTCATATTGGTCGATGCATCATCTCTTGTTCGTTGTGTTGTCATGAAAATGGAGTCTGTCAGGATTTTGCTAATATGTGTTGAAAATTTGGAATATCTGTACTCAGAAGTCTAAAAAGCATACAATTTCTTGCTTATGGTTTTGTTTCTTGCTTCCTGTTCTTCATGGGTGTAACTGAAGTGTTAATGCCTGAATTGCTATGGTAGACTAGATCTTAGGTTCAAAATCTCGATTTTGTAGGACTCTAGAGGCGGTGTCTTTGTGGTATACCATATGGCAATCCATATTTTCTGTTAGATTTACAAAATTCTGTAGTTGAAGATTTCCCTGAGAAAACAGTTTTTTCATACTGGTTTTAGCTAGGCATTGGGGGAGCACTGATATGTGTTGGTTTCTATTTAGTTGCTGTTTGGCACTCATAGGTGGACCTATTTTTCAGAAGAAAAAGAGAGGTGGAGGAAGAACAAATTGTTTTCTTTTTATTTTTCTCTCTCCAATTAGTGTGGCTTTCCTTGGTACTGACAATTCTAAATTGCTTTTTAACCAATTTCAACTGTGATGCATGGTATTCAAGAAGTGTGAGAATGAACTAGCTTCTCTACTTGTAAATCCTGAATTTTGTTTTCTCCATAATCTAAACCTTTTTGTTAATAGTGCATTTATTTTGTCTCCCTGATTGAGTAAAAATTGCAAGACAAATTTTTTTTACTATGATTACACTGACTTGTGAATTGAATTGTTGAATGCAGAGTGATATATTTTTAATTTGTTCAAATGCAATGCAATACAATGCACCGGAGACTATATACCACAAACAGGTATAAAGCACAATGCATCCCTTTGTTCCCCTACCAACGAATGTGGCGTCATTAACCATTTTGTTGTGCTACTATTGGACCCTTATATTTGTTACAGGCACGATCAATACAAGAACTTGGGCGGAAAAAGTTTGAAAAGTTAAGAATTGACTTTGAACACTCTCAGATAGAGCTGAAATGTGAACAAAAAACACGGTCTAATTCTTTGGTTAAGAAGCAAGCAAAGAAGCCACTGGGTCGTCCCTCACAGGAACCTGTTGGCTCTGATTTCTTCTCAGGGGAAACTCTTGCTACTATTGGAGATGTACAGCCTTCCCATCAAATGCAAGGTGGTACCTGTGAGAGGCCTGGCTATATTGATGGCATTGTGAAGGGGAATGCTTTCTTGGTTGATGCCAATCAAGAGAAAGCTGAAGATATTTTGTCAGGTATCTCAGAGAAGTGATCACGCTATAATCTTCTCTCGTGTTACATTGTGCCTTCATTATTCACTTTTATACACATTCTCAAAGTAAGATACTAATGTCAAAGATCTAGTCATTCCATTTTGATTGTTTTGCTTTATTGTTTCAGGGAAGGGTCTGCTCTCTAAGTTGGGAAGGAAGTCATTTGTGCTTGATGAGAATCATCGTGCATCATATAATACGTCTAATCAACCATTTACTAGATCAGATTTAATATTTATGACCTTTGAGAGTGAAATTAAGCAGCTGGTTACTGTATGTATCAAAAGGAGTGAATTGTCATTCTCGAATAGTTGGCTTTTACTCATATTGCTAAAACATTATGATTTGTATTTTTTGGATACAGGTTGGACTTCGGGCAGAATATTCTTACGCTAGGAGTTTGGCTCGTTTTAGTGCATCTCTAGGACCTATTGCTTGGAAAATTGCTTCCAACATGATTCAGCAGGCACTGCCAGCTGGCTGTAAATTTGGCCGTGGTTGGGTTGGAGAGTATGAATCGCTTCCAGCACCAGTATTAATGCTCAATGATCTTGTCCAAAAAGAAACTAGTTTAGCTACAAATTTGCATTGTACTACTGAATTACTGAAGGGTGACAAAATTTTTGAGAATGTGAAACCCACCATTGAACTTCCCGTTAATGGACGGAGGCTTGAGGGAAAACATCCTTTGTATTGTCCTGCAAGTGGGCCTGCATCCGAAAGAAAACCTCCTTTGTTTGGTTCTGCTGGAGCAAGTCCCAATGGTCCTGTCAACTTCCAAAATCAGAAGCAGAAAGTCCAATCCAGGAAATCTGGCAAGTCTCAGAATAAGGATTGGAAACAAGGGGAGTTGAATTCCTTACCCTCAAGTAATCAGAATAATTCCAATCTGGTTGCAGAGTTCACAAGTAATGCTCCTAGAGCAGTGTCTAAGCCGAGAGAGATGGTGCCAAAGAACATGAATGCTTTGCCATCTACATCTTTCAAGCAGCCAGATACTAATGGAGATGTTAGTGGAGAGTTGCCCAGTGGAAAAGTCACGGATACAAGTTTGAATAGACGGGTGACTGGTCCATCATCTGAAAGTACATCAAACGAAACAGGCAGAGCAGCTCCTTTTGTTGTCCATGGGCTGGAGCAGGGTCTCCATCACCCAGTTCAGTTGATGAGAATGTTCACTGAAAAGGCTCAAAAGCAACATAATTCTAATCATTCCACAGTTGATATTCCACCAGTGACACTGTCAGGTCCATCTGGACAGAGGGATGACTCGGGTAATGCTTCAGCAGCAGCTACCCGTGCATGGATGTCTGTAGAGGCAGGAGGGTTTAAACAAGGATCTGACAATTCTAGTTCACCCAAAAATCAAATTTCTGCAGATTCTATGCACAACCCAACGAGAGAGTTCCATCAGCATATTTCACAAATTCGGGGGGAGTTCCCTTCTAGTGGAATGTCTTTCCAATCTGATAAGAACAATTTTCAATTTCATGCACTTGTACCTCAACCTATTCACACAGGTGCTATTTCACAGGTTCCTAACCGACCGATGGTTTCCCCTCAATTAGCATCTGCTGACCAATCTAGATTTCAAATGCAGTCCCCTTGGCGAGGTCTGAGTCCTCATAGCCAACCAAGGCAGAAACAGGAAACCCTTCCGCCTGACTTGAATATTGGTTTTCAATCTCCGGGGTCACCTGCAAAACAATCTTCTGGTGTGCAGCAACCAGACCTGGCTTTGCAACTGTGACATTGCATTGCTATCTTGGGGTGGATGTTTCCACAGGAATTGGACTGGTTGTGGAATTTGCAGCTCTTGTCATCGAATGCTGAATTTTGATCCAAAAAGGCTTGCTTAAATGGGAACGAGCCAGAAGTCTACCTGGATTGGGATTTGGCACAAAGTAGTCCTGGCTCCTGAGTCAAAACGAGTTTGCAAGAGCAGAAGACTTGGTGGATTTGACAGAAAATAACTTAACATCTTCTCCGGATAAGGACTACTGACATATTGCAGAACGTCTGTTTTAACCTATAGTTGAAGCCATAGAAAAGTCTGCGGGTCATTTGATTATGATCAGGAAAAATATATTGTTGATGTCTGTACATTGTTTGCCATTTGATGAAGTTGGGTTGGCTAAATATTTAGTTCAGTTAATGACTACTTATGTATCTGAATTGGTAGTAGGGCATCACTTCTTTATTCTGCGATTATTTTGTACATGAGGTTTACATGTTACTAATTAAAAACCGCTGCTTCGTTTTCATTATTTGACTTGATTGGGTTGCTCCAACAAACAAATTCTAAATAAATTCTGATTTGAAGTATACCAACATGTCTTGTGTGTTTTTTATGTTCCTTTTCTAAACCGACACTGAAAATCTGGGCATATTTGTTAGTCGTGATTGTGATTTTCAAACAAGAGGGTTAAGCGTCAATGGGACTGGTTTACCGTGTGGACTTTTTGCTCCTACAAAGCTAATGCTAGGGAATTAGCTTGTACTTGGTGCATGTTTGGGGAAGTTCTTTGTTAATTTTGTACAATAATTTTCTTCTCCTCAGAAACTCTCATAAAGTTATAAGATGAAAACCTTTTTTTGACTCTAAAATAAGTTAATGTAAACACGTATCTAGTGGGCTATTTTCACCCTCAAAAAAACAAACCACAATGATAAGAATGATGTGCTTTAATTATCTCTCTCTCTTTTTAATGGATCAATGGGTCTTAACTTCTGCTGTTGCTGCACCGGTTTTTTTGGTCCAGCAGTCACAGAAAAAGTGAGTTCCATCAATCTTTAAAAAATTTGGATCAGCTGGCATATTTTCCATCAATCTTTAAAAAATTTGGATCAGCTGGCATATTCAGACTTTTTAAGTGTAGTTACAAAAAATTTCTTTTGCAATAACAGCAAAAGTATAAAAGTCTTTTTTAATTTATTGAATTGGTATATGGTTTCAATTCTCAGCATCAAACCAGGTATAAAATAAACAAATATAGAACGTGAGTTCTAATATCTTAATTTCACATCATAGAATTTATTTCCTCCAATCTCTAGCGAGTTTTCTAGAAGAAAAAATAAATACTTTTTCAATGTACTTTCACTATCTTTTATTTATACTCTATATTTTAAATCCACTGCATCAAGTGTTGTGGTCCACAATTTCAAACATTGGACATAACTGAAATCAGTAAGAAACTATTTATAGACAAAATGAGACAAGAAATTAGGAGCCACACTATATCTAAAACAAAATTTTATTTTGCAAAAAAGATGGGAATTCTAAGTAATCAAGTAGAGAAGAGAAGTTGAACAAAAAATTCTTTCTCTAATCTCCTTTAAAGAGTATACTCTACTACAAATAGTAACTTGCATAAAATCAAACAACATACATAAGACATGGTTCTAACTTGGAAAGGCTTAAAGGCTCTTAATAATGCCAAAACCATTCCTTATATCAGCTTTTCGAAATCTTGCTCTTGGATTTTTTTGCTTGGTACTTCTTCCGATCTCTGAGAATACAAACATCACCATCACATATAAACTTTTTGGATTCTGATGATTCAGAGAAGCAGCAAAAGAAAGATAAAGCCATGAACTGATCAAGCTTCAAGCCCCAAGATAGAAACAAGGTTGCTTGCTTCATTTGCATTCCTGTGGTAAATATATATATATATGATATGAACACACACGTAGTGGGGGGCGAGTAGCATGTTAAAACATTAAAATAATGGTCAAAGATTGAACTATCTGTCAGTGTCAGCAATCAAAACACGTCTTGCATTGTTGACAACTTCTCAATGACGAGAGTAGTTGTCACGAAACATGTTGGAGTGGAATGGTAGATGAGGCTTTTTGACCTTAGTAGTCTCATTTTCCTAAGGTTTTATCTAAATAATTTTCTGGTAAAAAGTATTATCTAAATAATGCATAACGACGCGGTATCGTAGCTAGGGATCACTTTAAGACGTGATACTTTAGCAACTGCGTCCTCCTAACCACTGAAACGTGATACCCTGTTAGCTGCATCCTAGTGTATGTCCGATCCGATTGAAGGCAACGCGGTACTCTGTATGCCGCGTCCCATGGCCATGCCTTAGTTACTTTATCGTTACATCCATTTATTAATTAAAGCATCTAGTAAACGTGTTCCTTATTTCTACCTCCTAAGATGAGTTAATGTGGGAAGTTGCTTACCTCATGGAAGGAACCTTCCACAACTTTTTTTCTTCCATTTATTATATATTTTTTATCTTCAATGTAACATTTTCATGTACATTACAATGCGGCTAACAAACTCTTTTAATAATTATTTTTTAAATATTGCGCCTGTCATGTTTATTATTATTATTTTTTAAATGATCCAATCTCTTTTTGTTTTTTTTTAAAAAAAAACTTTGCTTAAGATAAGAAAAATATGCAAAAAATTAATTTTGCTTCAAAGTTTTGTTAAATATTGCGCCCGTCATGTTTATTATTATTATTTTTTAAATGATCCAATCTCTTTTTCTTTATTTAAAAAAAAAAAACTTTGCTTAAGATAAGAAAAATATGAAAAAATTAATTTTGCTTCAAAGTTTTCAAAAATTAATTTAACAAAAGTTTACAAAAAATACTAATAAATGATGGATAATGCAATTTAATTCTTTTAGTTGAGTCAACTTTTATTATTACGTAATATTAAAGAGAAATGTCAATATATTAGTAAGAATTAAACAAACTGTAATTTTATAAGAGAATCAAAGTTTAAATTTTAAAAAATAATTATTAAAAGATTTTTTTAGCCTCATTATAATGTACATGAAAATGTTACATTGAAGATAAAACATATATAATAAATGGGAAAAAAAAAAGTTGTGGAAGGTTCCTTCCATAAGGTCAATTATTTCAGTGAAATTTTATGAAAATGAGACTACTAAGATCAAAAAGCCGGTAGATGAAGCCAAAAATGGAGAGTTCTCAAGAAATATGAGCCAATCACCAAAAGGGTTACGTAGACACTCATCTGGTAATCATGTTACTGAGTTTCATAAAACCTCAAAAGAAACTAATTTGGTTGTGAAAAAAAGAAAAGAAAATAATTTGGTATCACGTCGTCTACATTTTAAACATTAGTACGTACAACTGCTATTATAAAAAGTCTGTAGTCATTAGTCAACACTACACTTTTTTCTGCTCAATAATTTATTTCCTTTCTTTTTTTATTATTTCCTAACATTTATGTTTTTCTTTCATTTTTTTTAACTGGAAATGTTAACAAACTATGAATCTGTTATTTTTTTTTATTCTTTTAATGAAAAGGGATGACTGAGCTACAACGGTCTACTAATTGTGTTTATTTAGAGTTATTTTTTTGGGGGTAAACATTTAGAGTTATTTTATTTGTAATAGGTTGATGATATCTAAACTTATATAAAATTATATTAAAAAGTTTTAACAATTTTTTTTTTATAAAAAGCATATTAAAGAGATCGTAATGGTAAAGTTGTTGTTTGTAATTGAAATGTTAGTGTTTGAATTCTATTTGCAATTAATCGGGATTTAATAGCGAGTGATTTTATTTTTAAAAAATTATTCTAATTAAAAAGTGTGATTAAGCCGTAACGACTTGTTAATATTATGCACCGGCCAGAAAATTGAAAAGCTAGTACCAAAAATTAGCCAATAATGGAGAGAGTCAGTGTCAAAATCAGCATCTATGAAGGAAGCAAACAATTTACAGTCACTGAAGATCAAAACAAGCTTTTGATTTTGGAAATTAGTTAGTTCCAAGGCACTTACTGGTTCCAATGTGGCTATGCCACTGATATTATTATGACTTTTATATAGGATCATTTTAGTTGTGATAACTTAATTATTCAAACTTACATAAATTTATTATTCTTTTGTTATGAATTTTGTGCGGATTATAAGAAATAAACATATTAAAATTAATTTCTTTTGATTCAAAAGGAGTGATTGAGCCGAGATGATTTAGGATCCAAACTTATTTGTATTATCCTAAATATTATACTAATTTAAGAAACATAAAAAAATTTCAAAATTAATTTAATTTAAGTAAAAAGGGATGACTAATTGGTGACAACTTGTTAAACCCAAAATTTTTACTTAGGTGGTGTTTGGTTCAATATTTTCAAATAGTTTCCAGTACATATGACTTTGGAAAAGTACGACGTCCATGTTTGGTAGACAATTTTGAAAAATTTCCTCAGCTGTTCTATCATAGTATTTGAGAAGTGGTCGTAAAATGCAAGCACAAGTCACTGTTCTGAAAGACAATTGGAGGTGGTATTGTGTAGCTAGCAGGCTAAATGGCAAGAAGGGTAACCAAAAGCAGACCAAAATACCCTCATCTAAAGAGCAATGACCACTTGTATTAATATTAAAAAATTATGGGTTACTTTTGTAATTTTATACTATTTACCCATCAATATTTTATTCTCAACCAAACATAGATTTCAAAAACTTTAATCAATTTGTCTGGTAATATTTGGCTCAACCAAACAACTTTTTTTTTTAACTTTCTTATCTAACTCCCTGCAGATCCTTGGTAATTACATTTTCCTGGTAAAATTTTTTTTACCTGAATCAAACGCCCCCTAAGAGTAATAACAATGTGATGAGTTGAAGTTTCTAAATTTAATAAAATATATTTTTCTAAATTTTAAAAACAATTGTTTTCAAAAATAAAAGTGATTAGTCTACAAATATTTTTCTAAGAATAACAGTTTTGAATTATCTATTGCTTCAGAAAATACGTATCGGGAATTTCACGGGTAATTAAAGATATTTATAATTTAATTTTTTTCCATAAATAATCATTTTATTATTTTTTTGACAAAAAAATAATGTTAATATCTATTAATACTTTGCGTAATAACTTAAGGCAATCAATTTTAAATGGGTGTATCTGAAATGCAATGCGATTAAGTTTCGTTTTTTTATTTTTATTTTTATTTTGTGTAATCAAACTCTTGAATCTTGATCTTAGATTTTTAAATACCAACTTGCAAAATGAAAAAGGAAAATCAGCTTTTCACAATTTGAGTAAAATCGAATGTAACTCCAATCTTTTATTTATTTTTCATTTGGCATATTATATTTACATTTTTTGGCTTCCCTTTTGCCTAGACATGTTATGTTGTGTAAGAGTGTTGTTGGTTGTGGTGAAATTGGATCAAGACCACCATTGAGTTACGATTTTGCATTCTTAAAACTTCAAGAATAAGGGTAAGTTTCTAAAATCCATGTCCCTGAGGAATTGTTAGGATTAACTTGATGATTTATGTATTATGTATTATATGTTTTGTTGATTGGATTTCCACCTTGTGAATAGATTAGGTTAGTAATGACATTGATTCACTTGGAGAAGAAAAGTGTTAGAGTATATTGCTTCAATAGATAAACTCTTGGACATTGGGATTAGTTCCTTTGATGTTTCTCCATACTCCATTGGAGTAATGGTTTGTAGGGGTGTGCAAAAAATATTGGTTCACTTGCCCAGCCTTTGATCTGACATTGACCCAACCCATAAATACCTATTTTTTAAACTGATTTTAAATACTGATTCACTTTTATTTGGGTCAATTTTTGACCTGGCCTATTTTAATAATCGACCCATTGACTCAAAACTTGACCCATACCCATTATATGAAGAAAAAAAATGAAAAATCACAATTGCAATATTTTCGTTTTTAAGGTTCTCTCTTCTCTCTGTGGGCGATAAGATAATTTGGAGATTTAGGATTTTCTATCAAATAGACATAATTGACCCTCTACCATTATGTCATTGACTGTAATATTAAGTCTTTGATTTCAGTTTGTTTGTGGTCCTTGGCTAGAAAACTATAGTTGCTGTATGATGCCATCTTTATAGTAGTTTACGAGTCATAGTGTCAAACTATAATAGTCATTAACTGAGTAAAACTGAATTTCTCCTTGCTATTATACTATTGCTAAAAGCCTAGAACCTCTCTCACATCTTCAATGTAATTATTTTGTAATATATGTTGTCATTTTCTTTATGAAACAATAATTAAAAATGTTGGAATTGTTTTTCCTTTCCATTTTCTTCCCTTTGTTTTTCTTGCCTTTATAACCTATTTACAGTTTTTGAGTATAAGATTATATTGTACTGGTATCTGTGTAAGATGATGAGTAGGTTCTGAAGTGCATGAACCTTGGTTTATGAATTTTGACTTGTCTTCCTTGTATCATTTTCTCGTTGTAACAACTTCATGGCACCTTTTAATGCAGTTGAATAATTTCTAAGAAGTATTCCACTCAGTGCTTTCCTTTTGGTGCTTACCAAATGGGTGAGGAAGAGAAATCCATTAGGAATGAAAACCCTTCTTCACCTGTAACAACTGTAAGCTGAGAACAGTGATGTATAAAAAAATTACAGTTGTTTATTTATTCAACAAATATCAAATTTATTATATAATTTATATTTTTTAAAACAAATAAATAATTAAATTACATGAGTTTAAAAATTAAATCAATAACTATAAAAAAAATCAGATCAAAAACAAGTTTTGAAACCAAGTCAAAAGTGGGTCAGGTCGAATTTGACCCGATTTTGAAACCAGGTCAGACCCACTTTAGAAACCAAGTCAGGTCGCATCTGACCCAGTTATGAACCAGTTCAAAAAAATTCAAAGCGGGTCAGACCTGACCTGAATCAAATTAAATTGGGTCAGGTAAAATACCTGACCTATAAAACCAAGTCGAGTCAGGTCGGGACAAAAACCCGACCCGACCTGACCCATGCACAACCCTAATGGTTTGTATGAATTTATGTGCATTGTTGTATTAAAATAAGAAAAGGGTTTTATTAATTCCATGTTAAAGGAGATAAGTTATCTCATGTCCTAGAGACAAACTTGTGGGCTCCACCACTTGAAAAATAAAAAGAAAAGAAAAGAAAAAGGTGGCACAATTATCGAAGGGTGTGTAGGAGATAAACTTATCACATGTAGCATGAGAATAGTTTTTCCCAATAAGAAATAATGCATGATATGAAAAATATGCTTTTGTGTGAATTCATGATTGGGACGGTTCCCTGGCCAGATGAATATGTATGTATGGACTTCCCTTGAAACTAGTTTCGTGGAGAAATTCCTTGTGGTTGAAACCTGAGAGGAGGAGCTCGTAGGGACTCTTCTTAAAAGTACTATACGAGCACTCCCTTTTTGGCAAGTTGGCCAATGGAGTGGCTCTAGTGCTATTGATGCTTGTATGTTTGAAAAATGACATGCTATACTTTTTTTAATACCTATAAATCACGAAAGTGAACTTAAGGGTGGAGGAGTCTCCAAGGACCCTTAGTTTACTGAAATTGTTATCTTACCCCGTTTGAGGGATTATATTTCAGGTACCTAAGGTGAAAGAATTGAGACTTCCCTTGGCAAAAGGTCAATTTAGGGCATAATAGTCCTTGTCTTTTTGATTTGACCCTTTTGATGTAGGAACATGTTAGGACTATTCTTTTGAAGATGTATATTTGGATATTTGTATGAGGAGTTGTATATTTGGTCATATGTGTGTCTATATTAAAAGGAAAGCCAAGTATGAGACAGAATTGACTTTTGGTGATATTAATGTCAACTGAAAATTGTAATGTAATTGAAGGGCTAATGTGTTGTTTTCTAAATTTAAGCACCATGAGATTTAGAAAGAGATGAACATATGTGTATTTGATGTATATATTGACTTGGAATGAAAGTTATACGATCATAGAATGGTTGGAAAATGTATGTACTTGAGGTTGATTAATTGTAAGCATTATTGGAATGGCCATTAGGTACTTAGACTTATGTCTATGTTCCCAAAGAGAGGTCCAATACCTCAAAAGAACCTTTCGATTTTGTGCCAAGTGTGCTACAGAGCGCTAGAGCTCGCTAAAATGTGCTTTGGACATTTCTCATTGGTTGAGTGCACTACTGCACATTGGAGAGCACTACAATACGCTTGTAAATAGAAAAAAGACTTACTCGAGCATGCTACAGTGTGCTTGAGAGCACTAAAACGTGCTCTGAGGCAGTAAGCAACCATTTGAGGGCGTTATACCGCACTGCAACACGCTATTTGTGTGAAAAATACTTGTTGAGGGCGCTGTAGTGCACATAGCACGCTAGTCAGAGGCAAAACCTTGTGCTATAGCCAGTGCTTTAAAACCTCGCTCCTACCCCTGGTTCGGCCTGGGTCAATCTTGACCCCCTCTCTTTGAGAATTGGGGTCAATAGTTAGACACTGCATGCACGTTGACCCCTCTGACCCCCAAAATCTGGCCAAGTCTTGTTGATTCTAGAGTCAGAAAGGGTCACTGAATTTTACAAAAAAAATAAATAATAATTCACACGAAACGACGTCATTTTGTTAAGAAAAAAAATCACTGCTAACCTAAATTTCATACATCTTCACCTCGGTGGTTCCTCCTCCTCTCCTCCATTCCATTGTTGTGGTTCCTCCTTCTCTCCTCCTCCCCTCCGCGGCTTCGCCTCTTCGACATTCCCTCTCCTTCGCCCCGCCGCCTCTCCTCCGATGCGGTGGTTCTTCTCTTCACTAATTCACTCTTTTTCTTGGTTTGTTTCTCTGCTCTAAGCATATCTGGTATTATTGTATTATTGATCAATGGGGTTTAAAGCTTTCTCTGACCTTGATGTATTTACTCTCATATCAAGAAGACAATAGATAAAAAATAATGCAAACTAAGACTTTTAAAGTGTATCGCAACAATAGTGATTGGAAAATTGACAAGGAGGGCTTGAGTTTGATGATATAACTTGTCATTAACTTCATTGGAATATGTGTTTTATACTTTGATATTTTGATACTTTGTTTAGCTTGTGTAATATTGACTTGATGATGTAATTGGTTGAATTATGTTAAGTATACTTTGAATCTTTGATAATTGGTGGTTTGATTTCTTTGAATTTATCATATAGGATATATATTTATATTTTTTAATATATAAAATTGGACCAGCGAAGTGACCTTGTGACCTCTTGGTTGAACCCGTGACGCTGTGACCCCTAACCTTGGGAGTCAATGGCTAGAACTAGTTTTTAAACACTGGCTATAGCGCACTAGCATATGCTACAACACACTAAAATGTACTATAACGCACTATTGGGCGCTAAAGCACGTTGAGCCATCATTCTTAACTTATCTTTTACCCTTTTTGGCTTGGGAAAAATGTTTGTCATTTTAGTTAAAACTAATGTTTTTAATTGAAAATTTAAATTTAATAAAAAAAGCATTCACTTTCGCCCCATGATTTTCATTATGTATATCTTTCTCTCACTTAAAAGGACAAACAACAAACCCTTTTGGCTTATGCGGGCTACTTGTTTTAGAGTTATACACTAATGTAGGACACTTTTAGTCAAAGTAAGGTTAATAACTAAGGAAGTAGATGTGAATGAACTCAAAATGAATTTATTTGAAAAAAGAAAAAGTTTATTCATAATTTTACTTTAATTACTTAAATTTTAGCTTCGCTTAATACCATAATTAAGTTAATACATCGGGTGCAAACAGGGTGCTACACTAGTCAACTCATTAAGATCCACCTTTAACCTGCCAAAAATGAGATGGAGCGAGTTAACCCTTTATTTATGAAGAAAATGGGCATAAAAAATTTAGCTGAGTTACGTAAGTAGCGCGCTTGGCCAGAAACAATTTTATGAATTAGCGTTCTTGGACCAGGCAAAATCAAATTGGCGCGCTAAAGCGTGCTTGAGCAGAACAAATTAGGCATATTTATGCGCTTTAGTGCACTGGAGCACATTCGTCAAGATTAAAATTCTCGTCTTAGTCCACTGATGAGTGCTTTAGTGTATTCTTCCAGTAACCTAAGTGGTTGATTCACTCTTTCTTGCTTACTCCAAGTCCTTCTAGATTCATCTTTGCTCTTATTCAACTCACTTTACATACAAAAATAACAAAGATTAATCAAATATGTCAGAGGAACATATATGGTTAATGCTTCCTAGCCCAATAATTCAAAAGTTTTCATGCTTTAGGCTTGATTTGAGAGTTAGTTATTGTGATTTTGGTCTTATAAAATATAATAAACTATGAGTTTACCAGTCTCCCCTATTGGCAAGTGGTTGGGATTTCATCTCTGAATTTAACCCTATTAGATTTTTTTTTCGTCTCTAACCCATACTTTTCTAATAGAGACTAGCGGGTTAGATTACTCACCCTTCAGATATTTCTCACCACATAAATCACTTAATGTTGCTTTTTTTTTTTAGCATAAACATTCAATCTGGACGAGCAAAAAGTTCATTCCTTTGCAATTTCATAAACAATAATACTTAAATACAAAATTCAGTCCCTCAATCTGTCCCAATTAGGGAAGAATTATTTTTCGTCCATATTAGAGTCAGATTATTTTTTGTCTCTATTAGAGACGAATTTTAGGAATGATAAATATTTCATCCCTAATTTTGTCCCAAGTTGGGATAGACAATATTATGTCCCTATTAAGGATGAAATTTAGGACAGATTGTAGAAATTGAAAACATTTCACCCTAAGTTCGTCCCAAATAAGGATGAAATATTTGTCATCTCAAAACTCGTCCTACTAGAGGCAGATCTAATTCCATCGCTAATTCTATCCCAAATAGGTACGTATTGTTTCCTCCTTCTCTACATATGTCCCAATTAGTGATGAAATATTTTCCTTCGCTAAAATTTGTCCCCAATTCATACAATTTTAGTAATGGAATGGGTTGAAAATATTAAATCGTCCAACTTTGAGGCGAGTTTAACCACAAAATTAAAATATTAAAAACAAAAATAAACAAGCATATTCAATGCTAATCTTTTATTTCTAATATCTAACATCCAACTATTTCTTAAGCTTGATACAAGCATCAAGGACAAAAGAATGATTTAAGGCAATGATTTCATTTAACATATCAACACAAACTATGATTTAAGATTTATTAATAATTCTGGTGATATTATATAATAAAAGAATGGCATCAAGCATTTGAATATTTGCAAATAAACACATCATTGCATCATGTTAATACAATTTCATAAGAATATAAATTGATTTTACACATGCAATCTTTCACATCCAAAAATAGACTTAAGTCTCTTTTCTTTATTTGTGTTAATATATTTTTCTGTCAAATCAAAAGGGAACAAAAAATAACCTCCCTAATAAAACATCAACATTGTAGCCCTAAAATAAAATATTTTGTCTTGCATAATAGCGATTAACATAGACTAACCAAGCCACCATGCGACATTTATTATTATTATTTTTTTAAAAATGAACCACGAGTTGACCCGCCCTATCACTAATTGTAACGCCCAGCCACTTCAAGAATCAACGTCTATCCCCACATACTAACACGAGACTTTTTAGTGCGCTTTTTTCTCACTCGCACATTTTCCGGGAAAACTTCCCAGGAGGTCACCCATCCCCGCTTAACTATGGAGTTCTTTCGTTCCGGGCTACTGATAAACAGATGCATCTTGTTAGTATAGGTAGTAACAATTAATTCTTATAAGCTATTCCAAACTGTGCAGTCTTATACCTGCACAGTCTTTGGAATCCCTCTCTTTCGGGTGTCGATTCGATTCATTCGTGCATGTAACCCCCCGCTGAAAGCCTGTCAGGAGCCGCTCCTTGTCCATGCCCTTTCGCACCGGCGATCACTCCCCGTCCTCGTCAGCGCTCGGGTTGTTACATGCCCACTAGTTTCCGCCTGGTTTGTCCTCGAACCACAACGTACTGGAAGAGAGGCCCTGCTCTGATACCACTTGTAACGCCCGGCCGCTTCAAGAATCAATGACTATCCCCACATACTAACACGAGACTTTTCAGTGCGCTTTTTCCTCACTCGCACACTTCCCGGGAAAACTTCCCAAGAGGTCACCCATCCCCGCATTGCTCCAAGTCAAACACGTTTAACTATGGAGTTCTTCCGTTTTGGGCTACCGAAAAGCATATGCATCTTGTTAGTATAGGTAGTACCAATTAATTCTTATAAGCTATTCTAAACTGTGCAGTCTCATACCTGCACAGTTGATATGCATTCAGCATATAAGGAAATCTAAGCCAAAAAGAGAAAGAATGTTAATTAAATCTTAAGCAAAAAGGGCAATAATTACTGTTGATCTATCAAAATCTTAATTGATTTTATGTTGATTTTGTAGGAAAAACAGACAAACTGGAGCTAAAAAGGAAAAAAGCTAAACTGAAAGCCCACGCTCACAGCGTGGGTATGACGCTCACAGCGTGAAGGGAGCTCTTTCACACAGAGGCATCCACGCTACTAGCGTGGGATTCACGCTAGTAGCGCCAGAGATCAAAAACAAGCAGAAGCTACCACGCTACTAGCGTGGCATTGACGCTAGTAGCGCCAGACTCTCAATGAGTCCACGCTTGCAGCGTGGAAACCACGCTAGTTGCGTGGAGCTCCAGGATTCTGAAGAAAAACTCCCACGCTCATAGCGTGGGAACCACGCTAGTGGCGTGGGAGGTGCGTCAATCAGCATTAAATCTGTTTTAAATCAGAGACAGATCACACTGAGATTACGACAAGGATTCAATCAAGATTCTACACCAGGTCAAAGGCTCTATAAATAGAGACTCAGACCTCAAGAGAAAAAGGAACTTTTGCACAGAGAGGAAGACGGAGGCAGAACGCAGAGCAAGCTTCTTCTCCAATTTCTCTGGTTTTATTATTTTATTTTATGAATTCTTTTCAATTCTTAGAATTGTCAGACATGAATATGTCTGGCTAGTTTTTTAAATATTGTGGTAAGGGTCACAACCCTTGATGTGAACCCCTTGTAGTTTGGTTAAATTTATATTTAATTATTTTTAATTGCATTTATTTTATCCTGTTCTTCATCTTTTAATTCTTTTAGAATTGATCACTCTATTAGGATTGCGAGGGTTAGGGTTTTCAATAGGAATATTGGGATTCTAGTTCCTGACAAGGGTAAAATAACAGTTCATGTACGCACTAGGGATAGGCTACATGAACTGCAAACGTGAAAAATTCATTGGGTTAAAGGATTAACTTGAAAAAGGATTTATAAGGGATTAGGATTCTAATAGGGTTAATAAAGTTAAGATCACTAAGGGATTAGGGCTTAACTAATTAATTATTAGATGGTGAATTGTTTGATCAATTGGGTAATTAAATATAAACATTAATCAATATTACAAGGTGGGGATCAGAAAGGTTTTGGAGTCCTTTACTGCAATATCTTTTTATATATTGTTCTCAATCTCAACCTTTTACTTTAAGGTGTCAAACTTCTTTTGAATTGTTTACGAAATATTGAATAGCTCACAATTGTCACAACACAATTACTCTCAAAAATCTCTTTTGTTAATCCAATAAGAAAAGAATAGTTAAAGTAAATTTGGTGCCTCAATCCTCGTGGGACGATATTCTTACTCACTTTTTATTACTTGGTACGATCGGTGCACTTGTCGATTTCACGCAACAACAGTCTTTGGAATCCCTCTCTTTCGGGTATCGATTCGATTCATTCGTGCATGTAACCCCCCGCTGGAAGCCTGTCAGGAGCCGCTCATTGTGCATGCCCTTTCGCACCGGCGATCACTCCCCGCCCTCGTCAGCGCTCGGGTTGTTACATGCCCACCAGCTTTCGTCTGGTTCATCCTCGAACCACACCGTACTAGAAGAGAGGCCCTCCTCCGATACCACTTGTAACGCCCGACCGCTTCAAGAATCAACGACTATCCCAACATACTAACACGAAACTTTTCAGTGCGCTTTTTTCTCACTCGCACACTTCCCGAAAAAACTTCCCAGGAGGTCATCTATCCCCGAATTGCTCCAAGTCAAGCACGCTTAACTATGGAGTTTTTCCGTTCCGGGCTACTGAAAAGCAGATGCATCTTGTTAGTATAGGTAGTACCAATTAATTCTTATAAGCTATTCCAAACTGTGCAGTCTCATACCTGCACAATCTTTGGAATCCCTCTTTTACGGGTGTCGATTCGATTCATTCGTGCATGTAACCCCCCGTTGGAAGCCTGTCAGGAGTCGCTCCTTATCCATGCCCTTTCGCACCGGCGATCATTCCCCGCCCTCGTCAGTGCTCAGGTTGTTACACTAACTCGCTTAAATCTGCCTACATGCATGGTAAATTATGTTGGGTTGACAGGTTGAAATATACAACCTAACCTGCCCCGTTATGGTGCGTTAGCAGGTTGACCCGTCATATGAAATTGACCTTCTAACTCTAGTTGTAACTTTACGATATAAGATTGTTAGTTCTGTCATATTTTTTATTTCATGTAGCATTTGCTTAGCATATCAATGGTACGTTTGAATTGTATGAAGATTTGTATACTCTCTTCACACATAAACTGACACATTTATCATTCACTTATGAGCTAGGTCAAATACCTAGATCTGATTGAAACATGAGATAGGATAAATGTCATGTAGTGGTAGTTATTTTGATGTACATCATGTTTGGTTATTGTGAAAATATCATATAAAATATAACACTTTAATGAATGTTACACATCTACTGTAGTTCATATATTGTTGTAATTATCATTCTAAAATAAGATCTTAGCTCTTGGAAACCAAAATCCTTAGTCATAGAATTATTAATTGAAAGTAATCATGTGTTAGAATGGCTTATTAAGCCTTAAAAGTCATACAATTTAAGATAAATTAATTTAGAATACGAAGGAATTCGGGACTAAATATATATAAATAAAATTTAAGGAGAAATTTAACAACTATAGTTTTCAATTATCAAAGTTTCAGCACATTTTTCCAACTACTATGATTGAAATGTTGCATTAATTACCTTTCATACTCTAGAAAATCCATCTAAAAAGTTTTAGTACTCCACAAACATTATAATATTACAAAATATTCCAACCCAAAATCATAGCTACAACCCAAAATTTTTAAGCCACCACATGTGTAACTTAAGTTTTTCTCAAGATTCCATTAAAAGTAGATTTGGCAATGAGTTACACTAAATTTGATTTAGCTCATTCTTAACTCACTATGAAATGGATTTTTTCCACCTCAAACTTAGCTCACATTAAAGATGACGAACTTTTAGAGCTAGTGTGCTAATATCGATTTAAATTTGTAACTTTTTATGAAACAATACATAAATAGGAAAAATAGGGATAAGAAAAATATTATAAAACAATATATGAGCTCTGTTTATAGGAGTACTTACAGAAGTTGTGCATTATTTCTTTGGAGGTTATGCACATCCACGTTAAAATTATTTATAACACTCCTCCTTGGATGTCTGTTATAGAAAAATATCCTATGGGGAAAAAAATCCTAGTAAAGGAAAAAGAGTATAAATTTCTAGTAATATGTATCACATGCTACCTTATTAAAAACCTTAATGGGAAAAATCAATGGAAAAAATCTTGGATAAGGAAAGAAGAGTGCAGTACATGTTTTACTCCCCTCATGATAACATCATTTAACTTCTCTGAGTCTGCAAATCTCAGTCTTATATATCAGCTTCTCAAAACTTGAAGTATGTGATGTCTCAATAAATAATCTACCAAATTATCTCTTGAACAAATTTATTGCACGCATAAAATAATTATGCTTCCACTTGTGAACAAAATCTTATTTGGGACTTACCTTTGCGTAGGTCTGGTAAATATCCTTAATTATTCTAGTATCTTCATGTTGGAAAAGAATTACATAATCCTCCTAATAGACTTATAGGTAAGAAAGAGAAGATGTTAGGATAACAGGGAGAATATATGAGGTTATAAATTTGAACATCCACTTTATTAATAATTTCGTAACTCCCCCTTGGATGTACACCCTATATTACACGCTAATAAGATTGCCTCGTTAAAATCTTTCCCAAGAAAAAACCCATTGGAATAAAGCTTTGAGAAGAAAAAAAGAGTGCATTGCGTATAACTCCTCATCCTTAATATTCATTGTACTTATCATATTATAAAAATAGTACTTATCATCGTTCATAATAGCTCCCTCTTAAATGAGCCATATAGCTACTATTGAAGCTGATTAATATTTTCATTAGGTCATACATCAATTCCCTGATTAAACTGGGATATGGCACTTCCGGACCAAGAAACTTTTCATTATTTTTCATAGGGTTGAAATAAATATTTTATTTATATCAAGCGATCTCACAAAAAATTGGGGTACTGAATGTGTAACACCCCGTGTATACCCGGTTTGTTAACATGCCATCGTATTAAGCTATGCTTAATTAAAAATGCGGAATATCTTTTTCTTTTTAATTATGACGTCATTATCATTACCAAGTTGAATTACTTAATTCATTTCAAAAACATTGCCTGTATGTAAATGCAAAAGACATATATCTATACTGAATAACCTCATATCATTAAAAGATCATTAACTGTGTCTCTAGTCATGACACTACAACACGTAAGCCGGACAACCCTGATAGTTTATACAACTCAAATCTAAACAATGATACATAATCAAATGTGGCATGGACAATTCCCATGCTCACCAAATAAGGCAACAAAGCCCAACATAGTCTCAAATCAATAACATAACATGAAGCTAAAAGCATAATAGCAACAGGCATAATCCAGCATCCAACATAAGCAGCATAAGAGCATATAAATCAGCTAAGCTCCGGCCTCCTACCGTTAGAGGTCTCAACCCCCGCATTATCTGAACCTGAAATATGTGCCCCAAACGTGGGGTGAGATCTCTAAACAGAAATCTCAGTAAGACAAGGGGTCCTCAAGAATCTTCCACCCCAAGTTCACTTACATGTGCAATATAAGTTCTAAAAGCAGTAATTCAATATCAGTTCCAAAATCAGTGCAATGTAGCAGATAATCATGTCATGTATGTTATAACTAATCTACTGGCCAGAGAAATGCAAGAATACGTCTATTACCCACACTAGTGCAAGACGCCACTTGCACCCACCCACAGTGTCACCGTCTTGTATGATGCCACATACTCAGGCTTACCGTCTAAGTGGAACAACACATACATATTATAAGCAATTGCACATAAAGCTCAACAGCATTTTCAATTATCAAAGCATGTAAACACATCATGCATATAAACCATCCCCCCATGGGGTATGGTGGAACCACACAATGGCTAAACCGAGGACATAAAAGCTTACTTGCAAGCTAACAATCCAAGCCAAGAGTCCACACAAGCTCAAAGCCCAAACACAGCAGAATCACAATCTGTTTTGGACCAGCAATCATATCAACAACTATAGCTCATAAGCATATAACATAAAGGCAACGCTTCTCTTTTACGTTTCATCATGTCTTTAGGCTTCTCACAAAGCCACAAGCCCTTAATCACTTGATTCTGACTTAGATAAGTTAGTACAGAAGTCCCACTTCAGAAATCTAGGGCCCACAACCCCAGAATACCATTCTGTATGAACAGTACCCTTACTGTTCACGAAAACCCAGAATATCCGGATATTTGTCGGGGCCATATCTGGATATCCCATATCCGGATATCATATCCGGATATCCATATTCGGATATCAAAAAGTCCCATATCCGGATATCAATATTCGGATATCCATATTCAGATATTTCGCGACAGAATGCAGTTTCTGCATTTCGCGAGATATCACTTCCAAGGTTGGGTTTTTAATCCATTCCAACATCCAAGCATGCATTTTTACTCTCTTTTAAGTTCATATACTGGTTGGTTACTTGTTTAACTCATTAAACATGCCAAGACTCAACTTTGAACATATAAAACTCATGATCTAAGGTAGGTGAACTTACCCAAGGCTCAAAACAGAGGAAGAAGTGCTCTTGGAGCTCACCAAACAGCTCCTCAAGCTTCTGATTTCAATGTGCACGAAAATGGCACACCAAGGAGAGTCATTTTTTCTCTTCAAAGGTCACACCTTGAAGCACAAAATGCCATGACAATGGCTCCTTCAACCCACACCAAGAAGTCAGCACCTCAAGCACAAGAAAACAACACCTCAAACTCAGAAAAGGGAGCCCCTTACACTCTCTCAAGCCAATGCACACTCACACAAGGAGTTTTAGAGAAAGAACCAAGAAGAAATGAGGTCTCTAGGCTCCAAAGGTGAAGGGAGGCTGAAGGTGGCAAGGTAGCTGCTCTAACTTCAGCAAAACTCACGTGGAGAATGAAGAAAACTAACCTAAAAATCTGTGCCACCTCTATTTATAGTCTAATTAGTTTAAATCGCTCAGAATTAGCGCTAATTGCTACGCTTAGCAATTTAATCCCAAACTTAGGATTCTGAACCTACTCATTTTTCTAAGATTTATCATATTTTTATTTTGTTTTTCGCAGCACCTTTTCGGTACGCGCTTTTACATAGCCAGTATTAGTTCTGGCATCAGTTCTCATTATTTTGACCTGAAACTTGACATACTAGTTCTATATATTATTCTAGTGACATATACACACTTTTCATAATTTTCTGGGATACTTCATCGGTACGCATTTATACCGAGTAGCAGAACCGATATCTGCACTTTTCGTCAGAAAAGCGACTTTCAGCATTATTAATTACTTTCTATAATTATTTAAGCCTTCTCATAATTATTAGGGTCAATTATGGAATTATTTCCTAATTCTTATATTTATTTAATTAACTTCCTTAATTAACGGTGCGGGTTCTTACAGAATGGATGTGTTTTATCCATGGTAAATCTCTTTAAAATATTCTATATATAAGTTAATTGATAGATAAAAATTCTATTTAGGTGATTATCCATGGATTCAATTTTGCTTGAATTGTATTTTTCTAATATTTGGAAAATTAATTTTTTGTTTACATTCATCAGCAGATTTAGTTTCATGATCCTCATCGTGTTTTATTATTTCATTATTTATTTATTTTTCACAAAAATATCATCGACAACTATATCTTTACGGTTTCAACATTTTCCTATAATAACATAACTAATAATGATCTCTCCATAGTAAATATCTTTAAAATCTTCTCTATATAAGTTAATTGAATAATGAAAATTCTATTAAGGCGATTATACCTTATACACCTTTATTGCTTTAATCCGTTTAATGATATTTAAAACTTTATTCAAAAAATTTCCTAGGAAATTTTATATGCTTCAAGCATTTTGAATCCTTTTGCCTTTTATATATAAATTTCACTATTGATAGAATGAGCCATATAAATTGGCTATAATAATATCCATTAGACGCATGTCAACCTTTTCATGAATTGGCAAACTAATAAGATATCTAAAGGTGATACATACACCACAAGAGAAAATATTTCCATATAATAAATGCCAATATTTTTGCAAAAATCTTTATGCTATAAGTCATGCTTTATATCTTAGACTTTATTTTTCTCATTACATTTTTGCACATTTGTGCCCATTAGCTTTACACCTTCATGTGTTTGGACTATAGGTCCAAAAAATTTATGTTTTTAAAGTGGATTCAATTTTGCTTGAATTGAGTCTTTCTAATATTTGGTAAATTATTATTATGTTTACATTCATCAGCAGATTTAGCTTCGTGATCATCGTCATGTTTCATTATTTATTTATTTTCATAAAAGTGTTGTCGACAACTATATCTTTACAGTTTCAATTTTTTCCTATAATACCATAACTAATAAAGATCTCTTCATTTTTATTATTTTCAAGTACCTGAATCTCCCTCAAGGTTTAGTGAAAGTTATGTCTTCAAAATTAACAATTATCTTCATATTATGATAATCTTGATCATTTGCTCCTTTTCTCCTTTCAAGTATTTTTATGCTTGGAACCGATTGGTCTTCCACGTTATAAGCATTGTTTAATTATATAGTGTTGTCTAATTCCATTTCAACTGTTTATTTAAACCCAAAAATATCAAGCCTAAATGTCTCTTAATATTTAGTTTGACAATCTCTAGGAAGTCATTTTTCTCTTTATACGTGGATAATCTTGGTCATAAATCAAGTGTTTTCTTCTTTATCTTTTGTAGATGAGGAATAAGATAAAAATCTTTGATATCACAAAAATTTGGCATGACAAATGAAACACTAACTTACACTAAAAAAATGACATATGGGTAGACCCACCTCAACTTGCAACCACTTGATATTGTTTTAGTATGGGAGTAGTTATGTTGGGTTGGCAGGTTGAAATGTTAGTCAAAACAAAAAAGGGTTAAACGTGTAACATCCCGGGCGCTGACGAGGGCGGGGAGTAATCGCCGGTGCGCAAGGGCACGGACAAGGAGCGGCTCCTGGCAGGCTTCTAGGGACGGGGGTACATGAATGAATCAAATCAACACCCGAAAGAGAGGGATTTCAGAGACTGTACTGGTAAGAGACGGTATAGTTGGGAATGACTTATAAGAATTAATTGGTACTACCTATACTAACAAAATGCATCTACTTTTTGGTAGCCCGGATCGGAAGAACTCCACAGTTAAGCGTGCTTGACTTAGAGCAATTCAGGGATGGGTGACATCCTGAGAAGTTTTCTCGGGAAGTGTGCGAGTGAGGACAAAGCACGCTGAAAAGTCTCGTGTTAGTGTGTGGGGACAGTCGTTGATCCTTGCAAGTTGCCAGGCGTTACAAAACGGACTTACACGATGGATTGAGCCAGTTTTGCCACTCCTATTAATAATTTTTGAAATATTTACTCCCGAACAACAACTATTGTCCTCACACTAGTGGATAATTAAATCTAGCCTTTGGTAAAAATATCTTAAATCATAATTTCAATTTTATCATTTTCTTCTAGATACACTTCAATGAGTGCTGCATTTACAGGTTATTTAAAATATTTGCTATATTAATTACAAATTTTAAAGTTTTTATGAAACAAATATTTAGTACTGCATAAAAATAGTGGCAAAGATCAAAATCCAAGAACATTAAGATAATTCTTATATCATGTTAAGAATCACCATGGTCCAAAATTTAAGCTCTTATAATTGAAAGTTGGAGAACAACTTCTGCTTTAGGATAATGTTAGCAGTCAACAAAAATTCAATAACTTGAAAAGCTCCATTGTATTCCGTAGTGTTTGATAGTAATGGATCAGGGTTGGATCTGCTAACAAAAGACTTGAAAACAAAGGGACATGTGTGTACGCACAGTGATAATAATGATAATAATAAGGGTTAAGATTTACAGAGCATATCTATAAAGTTTAATCATTTATTCATAAAGGAATTTATCTGATATTGGATAAGGCCCACTGTTTAAGGCTAATGAACTCATTTGTACTTGGGTCTAAAACAGGTATTACGTTTTTTATTATACATATATAGCAAGCTTTCCTTACGAACAAAATAGATACTGACAACTCCGAAAGACACTCCAACAGGTACAGGTCACCATACTCTTAATCAAAACAATATTTAACAATTAACTAAAACATAGGATAAAATTACACACACACAAAAAATAATGATTTATATCAGAAATCTCTGCCGCATCAACATATAACAACATGCGTTATATAAAAGTGTAGCAGGGAGCAAAGTTAAGTGAATTACATGTCATGATCACCGCTCTATAACCTGGGAGACCTTTTCATAGAAAGTCGACCAATAAGGCTTTGCTTTCGGTTATTGGTGGAAGATGATTTTTTTGCAGGGTTTTCCTTCGGATTACTCAGAACACAAGCATTGCCATCGCATATGTATCCCTTGGATTCTGATGAGGACTCAGAGAAGCACCCAAAGATGTTTGATAGATACAAAGCCATTGGAAATGAGACGCATGAAAATCTAAACAATTGTATGTTTTATATATATATATATATACACAAAAGTCGTCGTTGGAGGAGGCATTTAGTTATGTGAGCAAAATCTCTGGTCAATGTTGGGCGGCTCACAACGTATAAAAATTCTAGTTTTCAAATGTTGGGCTGCAGAAATTTTTATCTGTTATACACTTTGTATTCTTCAGAATTCGTAGACAAATTTTTTGACATGAATTGTATTATTGAGGACCCACTTCTATTTTGTAAGAGTGGTAGACAAATTTTTCTGCAGCTCAACTGCAGAAAAGATAAATCCTAAATATATATATATATATATATATATATATATGTATTAGTCAAAGGGAAAATATTTTCTCCTTTTAAAAGGAGAAAATCTTTCTCCTACTAGTGACTCATAGCATAAATGAATCTTACTTTGAATATTTTTCTCTCTATTTTGTAGACTCCACTTATATTATGAGTTATTAATAGGAGAAAATATTTCTCCTCTTAAAAGAACAAAATATTTTCCCTTAGTCAAATGGTTTATTATTTTGTATAAAAACGTGTTAGACCGGCTACTTCTGTTGCTTCTTTTTCTTTGCATGTATTCAAATTTTTTTCTTGAAAAAATGTCTTCTTTTATATTTAATAAAAATGTATATTGAACTATTGTTTACATAGATTAAATCAAAATTTCGGTCCCTGTATATAACGTTCGTTTTAAATCTCGTCCCCACATGCAAAAAAGTTTTTAATCCTTTCTTTCTATGAATAAAAAAACTCTTAAATAACTCTGCCATTTATAGCCGTGATAATATTGTGATCTACTAGTCCTATGGTTGATAAAAATGGTAAACTCGGACCTATATATATATATATATATATATATATATATATATATATATATATATATATATAGGTAAAATTATTTCTGCAGCCGCTTTACGTACAGTAACGACAGATGTATGGTTATGATTTTCCACATTTAATGCTTTCATCCTTTGTATGATTATAATTATCTGCATTTAATATTTTCAAGTATATATATGGCAAGTATTTGACTGTTGCATGTACAGCAGCTACAGAAATGTAAATATATATATATATATATATATATATATATATATGGGACAGGATATTCTTACACTTGTGTAAGAGTTAAAAGTCTTAACTTACCCAAAAAAAAAAGTCTTACACTCAATCTTGACCATTGATCCACTTATATCCAATGTCTCACATTACTAAAAAATTTGAGCCCTTAGATATAAATGGGATCAACGAACAAGATTAAGAGTGTAGTTTACACTGGTGTAAAATGATCCTAACCATATATATATATATATATATATATATATATATATATATATGAGGCAAGATCCTTTGACACCGGTGTCAAATTTAAAGTTTGACACCTCATCTAAAAGTCGTTAGATCAAAAAAGATCAACGACTCTGATTTGTAAGCATGTGACACCATTGATCTTTTCTGATCTAACGGCTTTTAGATGAGGTGTCAAACTTCAAATTTGACACTGGTGTCAAAGGATCCTGCCTCTATATATATATGTATATATATATATAGGAGAATGATCCGTTTACAAACTTTTTTGAAATTTTTTTACAAGTTACACTATGTTCTCCCGGGAGAAAATAGTGTAGTTTGTAAACAAAAAAGTTTGTAAATATAATCTGCCCCATATATATATAGGGCTTATCGTTTCTCAAGTTGCTTGAGATAACTCTATCTCAAGTCACTAAATCATAATCTTATAAC
This sequence comes from Gastrolobium bilobum, assembly GCF_033153095.1. Classification (NCBI taxonomy): domain Eukaryota; kingdom Viridiplantae; phylum Streptophyta; class Magnoliopsida; order Fabales; family Fabaceae; genus Gastrolobium; species Gastrolobium bilobum. The sequence goes on along the minus strand of NW_026899435.1, from coordinate 2,170 downwards.
AAAGATGGATAAATGGTGATAAAGAAAAAGAGAGAAAATAAGAATCATAATCATTCAAAGATGAATCAATTAATATAAAGAAATAAATAAATAAAACGACGTAGTCTTGCGCTAACCAGAGATAAATATATCTCAAGCAACTTGAGAAATATTTTTCTCATATATATATATATATATATATATATATATATATATTTATAGAGGAAGGTTATACTTACAACCTTTTTTTTACAACCTCTTACAACCATATCTTAACACCGTTGATTTCCACCAATCAACGGTTATCATTTATTGTGAATTAATAATTAATTAATGAGTTTAATTTGCGAAAATGGTAACCGTTGATTGGCAGATATCAACGGTGTTAAGATATGGTTGTAAGAGGTTGTAAAAAAAAGTTGTAAGTAACCTTCCTCATATATATATATATATATATATCAGGGGCAGGATATTCTTACACCGGTGTAAGAGTTAGAAGTCTTACACCCAATCTTGACCATTGATCCACTTGTATCCGATGGCTCACATTACTAAAAAATTTGAACCATTAGATATAAGTGGGATCAGCGGACAAGATTAAGAGTATAAGTTACACTGGTGTAAAATGATTCTTTGAACTAGTTATGTAACTAATTCCAAGTGCGGTCAAGAATTAAGATTTTGTGTCTCTCTCCAAGATGATATTGTTGGGGATCGAACAGAGATCCTTCCTGGTCCACTCAACTGTCGTATACCAATATTACAATTCGATTTGTGTTGTTGTTGTTTTTTAATTAACAGAAACTATGTCATCTTGCGGACGGGCAGTTACGCCTTTACCATGTTGGGTATATTAATAATATAATCCAATAGTATGTTCACGTATAAACCCAATAGGTGAAAGCATGGTTATTTGGGTTCATATGGGTTGGAGCCCAATAGCTTGCATTATATCTAGGGTTTCCTAAGCTGGAGGTAACACTGTTGAGCATTCCAAACTTGATGTCTCTTGGTGTAATACTTCAAGCATCTCTAAACCCTTCTCTCTCAACCTCATAACCTCCAACAATCTTGAAGTATTAGCTTCGTGTGTCGGATTTGAGCGAGTAAGGTGTCTATTCGAAGATCTCATCGAGTGGAACTCATATTTAAATCACTTTCGCGATTCGACGGAAGGATTTACCGAGATCTGAGTTTGAAGAAACTGGAGCCGCAACTTTTTGGTCCAGATCTCGAAAATTTCGGCCATTTTCAAAAAGTGAAACCTAATTGGCTTTGTTCTACTTGTTGAGACGATCGTTTTGAGTGGTCACTCGCCTTAAACGGAGATCGGAGGAAGGAGATATTACTGTTTGAAGTTTTAGGTACACTTTTATACGAAAAAGAATATTCCTGCGAAAAGGAATATTCCAAGAGAATATTCTGTTAGTTGGGGAATATTCTGTAAGGGACATTTTAAAAATCAGAAAATGTTCCGGTGAGTTTTTGGCAACAGGGAAAGTCCATCTTAAGGTTTTTGGGCGCTCCGGATCTGTTTTTGGGGTCTGTTTTGGCAAATTCCAATTCTATAAAATAATTTGTTGAAAGTTGGAGCATTTGCTTTAATTTGCGAAGTCTGAAAGAACTACAAGGTGCACTCTTTCCAACTCTTAGCTCTGATTAAAATGCTTAAATATAGTTCCTATGATATTATGAAATAAAATCATTTGATGTTATTGAATTTTATGGTTGGAAATTACATGTTCAATTTGGCATAGAAGAACATGAAATATTCCATAATGTATTAAATAATTTTGCATTTACCATTGAAAATTGTGGATTAATATCAATGGAACAAAGATGGATATTTTTGTAGGGATTATTTGTTAAATTCTCTAAATATTCATCTAGCTATGACTTGTAGTGAATATAAGACGATGAAAAAGATATGAGATCATTTGAATGCTTAGTTCCAAAATAAGAGGGGCTCTCCAAAGCTTTCGTAGTAGAGAAGTTCTTTGAATTCAAATTTAATACGAATTCAGTTAATTAAACTTGAGAACATAAGGAACAAGCTAAAAGATGATAAATCTGATATGTCTGATAATCTTTTTGTCGATCTTGCATTGAGTAAACTACCTGCTGAATGGAGTTCTTTCAAGACTGAAAGAACAAAGTGAACTGGATAAATTAAAGAGGTTTATTTATATTT